>NW_026989288.1:0-150801 GCF_030222135.1 Aotus nancymaae
TTTCCCTGTGCTTACTGCTGTTTCTTCCATATGCCGGTAATGGGCTGAAAACGCCTGTTTTGGGACTCTGCAGAGAAAGTGTTTGCAGACTGCTGAATCCACACACGGGTTTAACTCTGGAAGTTGAGTGCACACATTGACAACCGTTCTGTTAGAGAGCTGCGTTTTGGATTTAGAAGCAGATATTTCCCTGTGCTTACTGCTGTTTCTTCCATATGCCGGTAATGGGCTGAAAACGCCTGTTTTGGGACTCTGCAGAGAAAGTGTTTGCAGACTGCTGAATCCACACACGGGTTTAACTCTGGAAGTTGAGTGCACACATTGACAACCGTTCTGTTAGATAGCTGCGTTTTGGATTTAGAAGCAGATATTTCCCTGTGCTTACTGCTGTTTCTTCCATATGCCGGTAATGGGCTGAAAACGCCTGCTTTGGGACTCTGCAGAGAAAGTGTTTGCAGACTGCTGAATCCACACACGGGGTTTAACTCTGGAAGTTGAGTGCACACATTGACAACCGTTCTGTTAGATAGCTGCGTTTTGGATTTAGAAGCAGATATTTCCTGTGCTTACTGCTGTTTCTTCATATGCCGGTAATGGGCTGAAAACGCCTCTTTTGGGACTCTGCAGAGAAAGTGTTTGCAGACTGCTGAATCCACACACGGGTTTAACTCTGGAAGTTGAGTGCACACATTGACAACCGTTCTGTTAGATAGCTGCGTTTTGGATTTAGAAGCAGATATTTCCCTGTGCTTACTGCTGTTTCTTCCATATGCCGGTATGGGCTGAAAACGCCTGTTTTGGGACTCTGCAGAGAAAGTGTTTGCAGACTGCTGAATCCACACACGGGTTTAACTCTGGAAGTTGAGTGCACACATTGACAACCGTTCTGTTAGATAGCTGCGGTTTGGATTTAGAAGCAGATATTTCCCTGTGCTTACTGCTGTTTCTTCCATATGCCGGTAATGGGCTGAAAACGCCTGTTTTGGGACTCTGCAGAGAAAGTGTTTGCAGACTGCTGAATCCACACACGGGTTTAACTCTGGAAGTTGAGTGCACACATTGACAACCGATCTGTTAGAGAGCTGCGTTTTGGATTTAGAAGCAGATATTTCCCTGTGCTTACTGCTGTTTCTTCCATATGCCGGTAATGGGCTGAAAACGCCTGTTTTGGGACTCTGCAGAGAAAGTGTTTGCAGACTGCTGAATCCACACACGGGTTTAACTCTGGAAGTTGAGTGCACACATTGACAACCATTCTGTTACATAGCTGCGTTTGGATTTAGAAGCAGATATTTCCCTGTGCTTACTGCTGTTTCTTCCATATGCCGGTAATGGGCTGAAAACGCCTGCTTTGGGACTCTGCAGAGAAAGTGTTTGCAGACTGCTGAATCCACACACGGGTTTAACTCTGGAAGTTGAGTGAACACATTGACAACCGTTCTGTTAGATAGCTGCATTTTGGATTTAGAAGCAGATACTTCCCTGTGCTTACTGCTGTTTCTTCCATATGCCGGTAATGGGCTGAAAACGCCTGTTTTGGGACTCTGCAGAGAAAGTGTTTGCAGACTGCTGAATCCACACACGGGTTTAACTCTGGAAGTTGAGTGCACACATTGACAACTGTTTCTGTAGATAGCTGCGTTTGGATTTAGAAGCAGATATTTCCCTGTGCTTACTGCTGTTTCTTCCATATGCCGGTAATGGGCTGAAAACGCCTGTTTTGGGACTCTGCAGAGAAAGTGTTTGCAGACTGCTGAATCCACACACGGGTTTAACTCTGGAAGTTGAGTGCACACATTGACAACCGTTCTGTTAGAGAGCTGCGTTTTGGATTTAGAAGCAGATATTTCCCTGTGCTTACTGCTGTTTCTTCCATATGCCGGTAATGGGCTGAAAACGCCTGTTTTGGGACTCTGCAGAGAAAGTGTTTGCAGACTGCTGAATCCACACACCGGGTTTAACTCTGGAAGTTGAGTGCACACATGACAACCGTTCTGTTAGATAGCTGCGTTTTGGATTTAGAAGCAGATATTTCCCTGTGCTTACTGCTGTTTCTTCCATATGCCGGTAATGGGCTGAAAACGCCTGTTTTGGGACTCTGCAGAGAAAGTGTTTGCAGACTGCTGAATCCACACACGGGTTTAACTCTGGAAGTTGAGTGCACACATTGACAACCGTTCTGTTAGAGAGCTGCGTTTTGGATTTAGAAGCAGATATTTCCCTGTGCTTACTGCTGTTTCTTCCATATGCCGGTAATGGCTGAAAACGCCTCTTTTGGGACTCTGCAGAGAAAGTGTTTGCAGACTGCTGAATCCACACACGGGTTTAACTCTGGAAGTTGAGTGCACACATTGACAACCGTTCTGTTAGATAGCTGCGTTTTGGATTTAGAAGCAGATATTTCCCTGTGCTTACTGCTGTTTCTTCCATATGCCGGTAATGGGCTGAAAACGCCTCTTTTGGGACTCTGCAGAGAAAGTGTTTGCAGACTGCTGAATCCACACACGGGTTTAACTCTGGAAGTTGAGTGCACACATTGACAACCGTTCTGTTAGAGAGCTGCGTTTTGGATTTAGAAGCAGATATTTCCCTGTGCTTACTGCTGTTTCTTCCATATGCCGGTAATGGGCTGAAAACGCCTGTTTTGGGACTCTGCAGAGAAAGTGTTTGCAGACTGCTGAATCCACACACGGGTTTAACTCTGGAAGTTGAGTGCACACATTGACAACCGTTCTGTTAGATAGCTGCGTTTTGGATTTAGAAGCAGATATTTCCTGTGCTTACTGCTGTTTTCTTCCATATGCCGGTAATGGGCTGAAAACGCCTCTTTTGGGACTCTGCAGAGAAAGGTGTTTGCAGACTGCTGAATCCACACACGGGTTTAACTCTGGAAGTTGAGTGCACACATTGACACCGTTCTGTTAGATAGCTGCGGTTTGGATTTAGAAGCAGATATTTCCCTGTGCTTACTGCTGTTTCTTCCATATGCCGGTAATGGGCTGAAAACGCCTGTTTTGGGACTCTGCAGAGAAAGTGTTTGCAGACTGCTGAATCCACACACGGGTTTAACTCTGGAAGTTGAGTGCACACATTGACAACCGTTCTGTTAGAGAGCTGCGTTTGGATTTACAAGCAGATATTTCCCTGTGCTTACTGCTGTTTCTTCCATATGCCGGTAATGGGCTGAAAACGCCTGTTTTGGGACTCTGCAGAGAAAGTGTTTGCAGACTGCTGAATCCACACACGGGTTTAACTCTGGAAGTTGAGTGCACACATTGACAAACCGTTCTCTTAGAGAGCTGCGTTTTGGATTTAGAAGCAGATATTTCCCTGTGCTTACTGCTGTTCTTCCATATGCCGGTAATGGGCTGAAAACGCCTGTTTTGGGACTCTGTAGAGAAAGTGTTTGCAGACTGCTGAATCCACACACCGGGTTTAACTCTGGAAGTTGAGTGCACCATTGACAACCGTTCTGTTAGATAGCTGCGTTTTGGATTTAGAAGCAGATATTTCCCTGTGCATACTGCTGTTTCTTCCATATGCCGGTAATGGGCTGAAAACGCCTGTTTTGGGACTCTGCAGAGAAAGTGTTTGCAGACTGCTGAATCCACACACACGGTTTAAACTCTGGAAGTTGAGTGCACACATTGACACCGTTCTGTTAGATAGCTGCGGTTTGGATTTAGAAGCAGATATTTCCCTGTGCTCACTGCTGTTTCTTCCATATGCCGGTAATGGGCTGAAAACGCCTGTTTTGGGACTCTGCAGAGAAAGTGTTTGCAGACTGCTGAATCCACACACGGGTTTTAACTCTGGAAGTGAGTGCACACATTGACAACCGTTCTGTTACATAGCTGCGTTTTGGATTTAGAAGCAGATATTTCCCTGTGCTTACTGCTGTTTCTTCCATATGCCGGTAATGGGCTGAAAACGCCTGTTTTGGGACTCTGCAGAGAAAGTGTTTGCAGACTGCTGAATCCACACACGGGTTTAAACTCTGGAAGTTGAGTGCACACATTGACAACCGTTCTGTTAGAGAGCTGCGTTTTGATTTAGAAGCAGATATTTCCCTGTGCTTACTGCTGTTTCTCCATATGCCGGTAATGGGCTGAAAACGCCTGTTTTGGGACTCTGCAGAGAAAGTGTTTGCAGACTGCTGAATCCACACACGGGTTTACTCTGGAAGTTGAGTGCACACATTGACAACCGTTCTGTTAGATAGCTGCGTTTTGGATTTAGAAGCAGATATTTCCCTGTGCTTACTGCTGTTTCTTCCATATGCCGGTAATGGGCTGAAAACGCCTGTTTTGGGACTCTGCAGAGAAAGTGTTTGCAGACTGCTGAATCCACACACGGGTTTAACTCTGGAAGTTGAGTGCACACATTGACAACCGTTCTGTTAGAGAGCTGCGTTTTGGATTTAGAAGCAGATATTTCCCTGTGCTTACTGCTGTTTCTTCATATGCCGGTAATGGGCTGAAACGCCTGTTTTGGGACTCTGCAGAGAAAGTGTTTGCAGACTGCTGAATCCACACACGGGTTTAACTCTGGAAGTTGAGTGCACACATTGACAACCGTTCTGTTAGATAGCTGCGTTTTGGATTTAGAAGCAGATATTTCCCTGTGCTTACTGCTGTTTCTTCCATATGCCGGTAATGGGCTGAAAACGCCTGCTTTGGGACTCTGCAGAGAAAGTGTTTGCAGACTGCTGAATCCACACACGGGTTTAACTCTGGAAGTTGAGTGCACACATTGACAACCGTTCTGTTAGATAGCTGCGTTTTGGATTTAGAAGCAGATATTTCCCTGTGCTTACTGCTGTTTCTTCCATATGCCGGTAATGGGCTGAAAACGCCTCTTTTGGGACTCTGCAGAGAAGTGTTTGCAGACTGCTGAATCCACACACGGGTTTAACTCTGGAAGTTGAGTGCACACATTGACAACCGTTCTGTTAGATAGCTGCGTTTTGGATTTAGAAGCAGATATTTCCCTGGGCTTACTGCTGTTTCTTCCATATGCCGGTAATGGGCTGAAAACGCCTGTTTTGGGACTCTGCAGAGAAAGTGTTTGCAGACTGCTGAATCCACACACGGGTTTAACTCTGGAAGTTGAGTGCACACATTGACAACCGTTCTGTTAGATAGCTGCGGTTTGGATTTAGAAGCAGATATTTCCCTGTGCTTACTGCTGTTTCTTCCATATGCCGGTAATGGGCTGAAAACGCCTGTTTTGGGACTCTGCAGAGAAAGTGTTTGCAGACTGCTGAATCCACACACGGGTTTAACTCTGGAAGTTGAGTGCACACATTGACAACCGTTCTGATAGAGAGCTGCGTTTTGGATTTAGAAGCAGATATTTCCCTGTGCTTACTGCTGTTTCTTCCATATGCCGGTAATGGGCTGAAAACGCCTGTTTTGGGACTCTGCAGAGAAAGTGTTTGCAGACTGCTGAATCCACACACGGGTTTATCTCTGGAGTTGAGTGCACACATTGACAACCGTTCTGTTAGATAGCTGCGTTTTGGATTTAGAAGCAGATATTTCCCTGTGCTTACTGCTGTTTCTTCCATATGCCGGTAATGGGCTGAAAACGCCTGTTTTGGGACTCTGCAGAGAAAGTGTTTGCAGACTGCTGAATCCACACACGGGTTTAACTCTGGAAGTTGAGTGCACACATTGACAACCGTTCTGTTAGAGAGCTGTGTTTTGGATTTAGAAGCAGATATTTCCCTGTGCTTACTGCTGTTTCTTCCATATGCCGGTAATGGGCTGAAAACGCCTGTTTTGGGACTCTGCAGAGAAAGTGTTTGCAGACTGCTGAATCCACACACGGGTTTAACTCTGGAAGTTGAGTGCACACATTGACAACCGTTCTGTTAGATAGCTGCGTTTGGATTTAGCAGCAGATATTTCCCTGTGCTTACTGCTGTTTCTTCCATATGCCGGTAATGGGCTGAAACGCCTCTTTTGGGACTCTGCAGAGAAAGTGTTTGCAGACTGCTGAATCCACACACGGGTTTAACTCTGGAAGTTGAGTGCACACATTGACAACCGTTCTGTTAGATAGCTGCGGTTTGGATTTAGAAGCAGATATTTCCCTGTGCTTACTGCTGTTTCTTCCATATGCCGGTAATGGGCTGAAACGCCTGCTTTGGGACACTGCAGAGAAAGTGTTTGCAGACTGATGAATCCACACACGGGTTTAACTCTGGAAGTTGAGTGCACACATTGACAACCGTTCTGTTAGAGAGCTGCGTTTGGATTTAGAAGCAGATATTTCCCTGTGCTTACTGCTGTTTCTTCCATATGCCGGTAATGGGCTGAAAACGCCTGTTTTGGGACTCTGCAGAGAAAGTGTTTGCAGACTGCTGAATCCACACACGGGTTTAACTCTGGAAGTTGAGTGCACACATTGACAACCGTTCTGTTAGAGAGCTGCGTTTGGATTTAGAAGCAGATATTTCCCTGTGCTTACTGCTGTTTCTTCCATATGCCGGTAATGGGCTGAAAACGCCTGTTTTGGGACTCTGTAGAGAAAGTGTTTGCAGACTGCTGAATCCACACACCGGTTTAAACTCTGGAAGTTGAGTGCACACATTGACAACCGTTCTGTTAGATAGCTGCGGTTTTGGATTTAGAAGCAGATATTTCCCTGTGCTTACTGCTGTTTCTTCCATATGCCGGTAATGGTCTGAAAACGCCTGTTTTGGGACTCTGCAGAGAAAGTGTTTGCAGACTGCTGAATCCACACACGGGTTTAAGTCTAGAAGTTGAGTGCACACATTGACAACCGTTCTGTTAGATAGCTGCGTTTTGGATTTAGAAGCAGATATTTCCCTGTGCTTACTGCTGTTTCTTCCATATGCCGGTAATGGGCTGAAAACGCCTCTTTTGGGACTCTGCAGAGAAAGTGTTTGCAGACTGCTGAATCCACACACGGGTTTAACTCTGGAAGTTGAGTGCACACATTGACAACCATTCTGTTACATAGCTGCGTTTTGGATTTAGAAGCAGATATTTCCCTGTGCTTACTGCTGTTTCTTCCATATGCCGGTAATGGGCTGAAAACGCCTGCTTTGGGACTCTGCAGAGAAAGTGTTTGCAGACTGCTGAATCCACACACCGGTTTAACTCTGGAAGTTGAGTGAACACATTGACAACCGTTCTGTTAGATAGCTGCATTTTGGATTTAGAAGCAGATACTTCCCTGTGCTTACTGCTGTTTCTTCCATATGCCGGTAATGGGCTGAAAACGCCTGTTTTGGGACTCTGCAGAGAAAGTGTTTGCAGACTGCTGAATCCACACACGGGTTTAACTCTGGAAGTTGAGTGCACACATTGACAACTGTTCTGTTAGATAGCTGCGTTTTGGATTTAGAAGCAGATATTTCCCTGTGCTTACTGCTGTTTCTTCCATATGCCGGTAATGGGCTGAAAACGCCTGTTTTGGGACTCTGCAGAGAAAGTGTTTGCAGACTGCTGAATCCACACACGGGTTTAACTCTGGAAGTTGAGTGCACACATTGACAACCGTTCTGTTAGATAGCTGCGTTTTGGATTTAGAAGCAGATATTTCCCTGTGCTTACTGCTGTTTCTTCCATATGCCGGTAATGGGCTGAAAACGCCTGTTTTGGGACTCTGCAGAGAAAGTGTTTGCAGACTGCTGAATCCACACACGGGTTTAACTCTGGAAGTTGAGTGCACACATTGACAACCGTTCTGTTAGATAGCTGCGTTTTGGATTTAGAAGCAGATATTTCCCTGTGCTTACTGCTGTTTCTTCCATATGCCGGTAATGGGCTGAAACGCCTGTTTTGGGACTCTGCAGAGAAAGTGTTTGCAGACTGCTGAATCCACACACGGGTTTAACTCTGGAAGTTGAGCGCACACATTGACAACCGTTCTGTTAGAGAGCTGCGTTTTGGATTTAGAAGCAGATATTTCCCTGTGCTTACTGCTGTTTCTTCCATATGCCGGTAATGGGCTGAAAACGCCTGTTTTGGACTCTGCAGAGAAAGTGTTTGCAGACTGCTGAATCCACACACGGGTTTAACTCTGGAAGTTGAGTGCACACATTGACAACCGTTCTGTTAGATAGCTGCGTTTTGGATTTAGAAGCAGATATTTCCCTGTGCTTACTGCTGTTTCTTCCATATGCCGGTAATGGGCTGAAAACGCCTCTTTTGGGACTCTGCAGAGAAAGTGTTTGCAGACTGCTGAATCCACACACCGGGTTTAACTCTGGAAGTTGAGTGCACACATTGACAACCGTTCTGTTAGATAGCTGCGTTTTGGATTTAGAAGCAGATACTTCCCTGTGCTTACTGCTGTTTCTTCCATATGCCGGTAATGGGCTGAAAACGACTGTTTTGGGACTCTGCAGAGAAAGTGTTTGCAGACTGCTGAATCCACACACGGGTTTAACTCTGGAAGTTGAGTGCACACATTGACAACCATTCTGTTACATAGCTGCGTTTTGGATTTAGAAGCAGATATTTCCCTGTGCTTACTGCTGTTTCTTCCATGTGCCGGTAATGGGCTGAAAACTCCTGCTTTGGGACTCTGCAGAGAAAGTGTTTGCAGACTGCTGAATCCACACACGGGTTTAACTCTGGAAGTTGAGTGCACACATTGACAACCGTTCTGTTAGATAGCTGCGTTTTGGATTTAGAAGCAGATATTTCCCTGTGCTTACTGCTGTTTCTTCATATGCCGGTAATGGGCTGAAAAACGCCTGTTTTGGACTCTGCAGAGAAAGTGTTTGCAGACTGCTGAATCCACACACGGGTTTAACTCTGGAAGTTGAGTGCACACATTGACAACCGTTCTGTTAGATAGCTGCGTTTTGGATTTAGAAGCAGATATTTCCCTGTGCTTACTGCTGTTTCTTCCATATGCCGGTAATGGGCTGAAAACGCCTGTTTTGGGACTCTGCAGAGAAAGTGTTTGCAGACTGCTGAATCCCACACGGGTTTAACTCTGGAAGTTGAGTGCACACATTGACAACCGTTCTGTTAGATAGCTGCGTTTTGGATTTAGAAGCAGATATTTCCCTGTGCTTACTGCTGTTTCTTCCATATGCCGGTAACGGGCTGAAAACGCCTGTTTTGGGACTCTGCAGAGAAAGTGTTTGCAGACTGCTGAATCCACACACGGGTTTAACTCTGGAAGTTGAGTGCACACATTGACAACCGTTCTGTTAAATAGCTGCGTTTTGGATTTAGAAGCAGATATTTCCCTGTGCTTACTGCTGTTTCTTCCATATGCCGGTAATGGGCTGAAAACGCCTGTTTTGGGACTCTGCAGAGAAAGTGTTTGCAGACTGCTGAATCCACACACGGGTTTAACTCTGGAAGTTGAGTGCACACATTGACAACCGTTCTGTTAGATAGCTGCGGTTTGGATTTAGAAGCAGATATTTCCCTGGGCTTACTGCTGTTTCTTCCATATGCCGGTAATGGGCTGAAAACGCCTGTTTTGGGACTCTGCAGAGAAAGTGTTTGCAGACTGCTGAATCCACACACGGTTTAACTCTGGAAGTTGAGTGCACACATTGACAACCGTTCTGTTAGAGAGCTGCGTTTTGATTTAGAAGCAGATATTTCCCTGTGCTTACTGCGTTTCTTCCATATGCCGGTAATGGGCTGAAAACGCCTGTTTTGGGACTCTGCAGAGAAAGTGTTTGCAGACTGCTGAATCCACACACGGGTTTAAGTCTGGAAGTTGAGTGCACACATTGACAACCGTTCTGTTAGATAGCTGCGTTTTGGATTTAGAAGCAGATATTTCCCTGTGCTTACTGCTGTTTCTTCCATATGCCGGTAATGGGCTGAAAACGCCTGTTTTGGGACTCTGCAGAGAAAGTGTTTGCAGACTGCTGAATCCACACACCGGTTTAACTCTGGAAGTTGAGTGCTCACGTTGACAACCGTTCTGTTAGATAGCTGCGTTTTGGATTTAGAAGCAGATATTTCCCTGTGCTTACTGCTGTTTCTTCCATATGCCGGTAATGGGCTGAAAACGCCTGTTTTGGGACTCTGCAGAGAAAGTGTTTGCAGACTGCTGAATCCACACACCGGTTTAACTCTGGAAGTTGAGTGCTCACGTTGACAACCGTTCTGTTAGATAGCTGCGTTTTGGATTTAGAAGCAGATATTTCCCTGTGCTTACTGCTGTTTCTTCCATATGCCGGTAATGGGCTGAAAACGCCTGTTTTGGGACTCTGCAGAGAAAGTGTTTGCAGACTGCTGAATCCACACACGGGTTTAACTCTGGAAGTTGAGTGCACACATTGACAGCCGTTCTGTTAGATAGCTGCGTTTGGATTTAGAAGCAGATATTTCCCTGTGCTTACTGCTGTTTCTTCCATATGCCGGTAATGGGCTGAAAACGCCTGTTTTGGGACTCTGCAGAGAAAGTGTTTGCAGACTGCTGAATCCACACACGGGTTTAACTCTGGAAGTTGAGTGCACACATTGACAACCGTTCTGTTACATAGCTGCGTTTGGATTTAGAAGCAGATATTTCCCTGTGCTTACTGCTGTTTCTTCCATATGCCGGTAATGGGCTGAAAACGCCTGCTTTGGGACTCTGCAGAGAAAGTGTTTGCAGACTGCTGAATCCACACACGGGTTTAACTCTGGAAGTTGAGTGCACACATTGACAACCGTTCTGTTACATAGCTGCGTTTTGGATTTAGAAGCAGATATTTCCCTGTGCTTACTGCTGTTTCTTCCATATGCCGGTAATGGGCTGAAAACGCCTCTTTTGGGACTCTGCAGAGAAAGTGTTTGCAGACTGCTGAATCCACACACGGGTTTAACTCTGGAAGTTGAGTGCACACATTGACAACCGTTCTGTTAGATAGCTGCGTTTTGGATTTAGAAGCAGATATTTCCCTGTGCTTACTGCTGTTTCTTCCATATGCCGGTAATGGGCTGAAAACGCCTGTTTTGGGACTCTGCAGAGAAAGTGTTTGCAGACTGCTGAATCCACACACGGGTTTAACTCTGGAAGTTGAGTGCACACATTGACAACCGTTCTGTTAGATAGCTGCGTTTTGGATTTAGAAGCAGATATTTCCCTGTGCTTACTGCTGTTTCTTCCATATGCCGGTAATGGGCTGAAAACGCCTCTTTTGGGACTCTGCAGAGAAAGTGTTTGCAGACTGCTGAATCCACACACGGGTTTAACTCTGGAAGTTGAGTGCACACATTGACAACCGTTCTGTTAGATAGCTGCGGTTTGGATTTAGAAGCAGATATTTCCCTGTGCTTACTGCTGTTTCTTCCATATGCCGGTAATGGGCTGAAAACGCCTGTTTTGGGACTCTGCAGAGAAAGTGTTTGCAGACTGCTGAATCCACACACCGGTTTAACTCTGGAAGTTGAGTGCTCACGTTGACAACCGTTCTGTTAGATAGCTGCGTTTTGGATTTAGAAGCAGATATTTCCCTGTGCTTACTGCTGTTTCTTCCATATGCCGGTAATGGGCTGAAAACGCTTGTTTTGGGACTCTGCAGAGAATGTGTTTGCAGACTGCTGAATCCACACACGGGTTTAACTCTGGAAGTTGAGTGCACACATTGACAGCCGTTCTGTTAGATAGCTGCGTTTTGGATTTAGAAGCAGATATTTCCCTGTGCTTACTGCTGTTTCTTCCATATGCCGGTAATGGGCTGAAAACGCCTGTTTTGGGACTCTGCAGAGAAAGTGTTTGCAGACTGCTGAATCCACACACGGGTTTAACTCTGGAAGTTGAGTGCACACATTGACAACCGTTCTGTTACATAGCTGCGCTTTGGATTTAGAAGCAGATATTTCCCTCTGCTTACTGCTGTTTCTTCCATATGCCGGTAATGGGCTGAAAACGCCTGCTTTGGGACTCTGCAGAGAAAGTGTTTGCAGACTGCTGAATCCACACACAGGTTTAACTCTGGAAGTTGAGTGCACACATTGACAACCGTTCTGTTAGATAGCTGCGTTTTGGATTTAGAAGCAGATATTTCCCTGTGCTTACTGCTGTTTCTTCCATATGCCGGTAATGGGCTGAAAACGCCTCTTTTGGGACTCTGCAGAGAAAGTGTTTGCAGACTGCTGAATCCACACACGGGTTTAACTCTGGAAGTTGAGTGCACACATTGACAACCGTTCTGTTAGATAGCTGCGTTTTGGATTTAGAAGCAGATATTTCCCTGTGCTTACTGCTGTTTCTTCCATATGCCGGTAATGGGCTGAAAACGCCTGTTTTGGGACTCTGCAGAGAAAGTGTTTGCAGACTGCTGAATCCACACACGGGTTTAAGTCTGGAAGTTGAGTGCACACATTGACAACCGTTCTGTTAGATAGCTGCGTTTTGGATTTAGAAGCAGATATTTCCCTGTGCTTACTGCTGTTTCTTCCATATGCCGGTAATTGGCTGAAAACGCCTCTTTTGGGACTCTGCAGAGAAAGTGTTTGCAGACTGCTGAATCCACACACGGGTTTAACTCTGGAAGTTGAGTGCACACATTGACAACCATTCTGTTAGAGAGCTGCGTTTTGGATTTAGAAGCAGATATTTCCCTGTGCTTACTGCTGTTTCTTCCATATGCCGGTAATGGGCTGAAAACGCCTGTTTTGGGACTCTGTAGAGAAAGTGTTTGCAGTCTGCTGAATCCACACACCGGTTTAACTCTGGAAGTTGAGTGCACACATTGACAACCGTTCTGTTAGATAGCTGCGTTTTGGATTTAGAAGCAGATATTTCCCTGTGCTTACTGCTGTTTCTTCCATATGCCGGTAATGGGCTGAAAACGCCTGTTTTGGGACTCTGCAGAGAAAGTGTTTGCAGACTGCTGAATCCACACACGGGTTTAAGTCTAGAAGTTGAGTGCACACATTGACAACCGTTCTGTTAGATAGCTGCGTTTTGGATTTAGAAGCAGATATTTCCCTGTGCTTACTGCTGTTTCTTCCATATGCCGGTAATGGGCTGAAAACGCCTGTTTTGGGACTCTGCAGAGAAAGTGTTTGCAGACTGCTGAATCCACACACGGGTTTAACTCTGGAAGTTGAGTGCACACATTGACAACCATTCTGTTACATAGCTGCGTTTTGGATTTAGAAGCAGATATTTCCCTGTGCTTACTGCTGTTTCTTCCATATGCCGGTAATGGGCTGAAAACGCCTGCTTTGGGACTCTGCAGAGAAAGTGTTTGCAGACTGCTGAATCCACACACGGGTTTAACTCTGGAAGTTGAGTGCACACATTGACAACCGTTCTGTTAGATAGCTGCGTTTTGGATTTAGAAGCAGATACTTCCCTGTGCTTACTGCTGTTTCTTCCATATGCCGGTAATGGGCTGAAAACGCCTGTTTTGGGACTCTGCAGAGAAAGTGTTTGCAGACTGCTGAATCCACACACGGGTTTAACTCTGGAAGTTGAGTGCACACATTGACAACCGTTCTGTTAGATAGCTGCGTTTTGGATTTAGAAGCAGATATTTCCCTGTGCTTACTGCTGTTTCTTCCATATGCCGGTAATGGGCTGAAAACGCCTGTTTTGGGACTCTGCAGAGAAAGTGTTTGCAGACTGCTGAATCCACACACGGGTTTAACTCTGGAAGTTGAGTGCACACATTGACAACCGTTCTGTTAGATAGCTGCGTTTTGGATTTAGAAGCAGATATTTCCCTGTGCTTACTGCTGTTTCTTCCATATGCCGGTAATGGGCTGAAAACGCCTGTTTTGGGACTCTGCAGAGAAAGTGTTTGCAGACTGCTGAATCCACACACGGGTTTAACTCTGGAAGTTGAGTGCACACATTGACAACCGTTCTGTTAGATAGCTGCGTTTTGGATTTAGAAGCAGATATTTCCCTGTGCTTACTGCTGTTTCTTCCATATGCCGGTAATGGGCTGAAAACGCCTGTTTTGGGACTCTGCAGAGAAAGTGTTTGCAGACTGCTGAATCCACACACGGGTTTAAGTCTGGAAGTTGAGTGCACACATTGACAACCGTTCTGTTAGATAGCTGCGGTTTGGATTTAGAAGCAGATATTTCCCTGTGCTTACTGCTGTTTCTTCCATATGCCGGTAATGGGCTGAAAACGCCTCTTTTGGGACTCTGCAGAGAAAGTGTTTGCAGACTGCTGAATCCACACACGGGTTTAACTCTGGAAGTTGAGTGCACACATTGACAACCGTTCTGTTAGATAGCTGCGTTTTGGATTTAGAAGCAGATATTTCCCTGTGCTTACTGCTGTTTCTTCCATATGCCGGTAATGGGCTGAAAACGCCTGTTTTGGGACTCTGCAGAGAAAGTGTTTGCAGACTGCTGAATCCACACACGGGTTTAACTCTGGAAGTTGAGTGCACACATTGACAACTGTTCTGTTAGATAGCTGCGTTTTGGATTTAGAAGCAGATATTTCCCTGTGCTTACTGCTGTTTCTTCCATATGCCGGTAATGGGCTGAAAACGCCTGTTTTGGGACTCTGCAGAGAAAGTGTTTGCAGACTGCTGAATCCACACACGGGTTTAAGTCTGGAAGTTGAGTGCACACATTGACAACCGTTCTGTTAGATAGCTGCGTTTTGGATTTAGAAGCAGATATTTCCCTGTGCTTACTGCTGTTTCTTCCATATGCCGGTAATGGGCTGAAAACGCCTGTTTTGGGACTCTGCAGAGAAAGTGTTTGCAGACTGCTGAATCCACACACCGGGTTTAACTCTGGAAGTTGAGTGCTCACATTGACAACCGTTCTGTTAGATAGCTGCGTTTTGGATTTAGAAGCAGATATTTCCCTGTGCTTACTGCTGTTTCTTCCATATGCCGGTAATGGGCTGAAAACGCCTGTTTTGGGACTCTGCAGAGAAAGTGTTTGCAGACTGCTGAATCCACACACGGGTTTAACTCTGGAAGTTGAGTGCACACATTGACAACCGTTCTGTTAGTTAGCTGCGTTTTGGATTTAGAAGCAGATATTTCCCTGTGCTTACTGCTGTTTCTTCCATATGCCGGTAATGGGCTGAAAACGCCTGTTTTGGGACTCTGCAGAGAAAGTGTTTGCAGACTGCTGAATCCACACACGGGTTTAACTCTGGAAGTTGAGTGCACACATTGACAACCGTTCTGTTAGATAGCTGCGTTTTGGATTTAGAAGCAGATATTTCCCTGTGCTTACTGCTGTTTCTTCCATATGCCGGTAATGGGCTGAAAACGCCTGTTTTGGGACTCTGCAGAGAAAGTGTTTGCAGACTGCTGAATCCACACACGGGTTTAACTCTGGAAGTTGAGTGCACACATTGACAACCGTTCTGTTAGATAGCTGCGTTTTGGATTTAGAAGCAGATATTTCCCTGTGCTTACTGCTGTTTCTTCCATATGCCGGTAATGGGCTGAAAACGCCTGTTTTGGGACTCTGCAGAGAAAGTGTTTGCAGACTGCTGAATCCACACACGGGTTTAACTCTGGAAGTTGAGTGCACACATTGACAACCGTTCTGTTAGAGAGCTGCGTTTTGGATTTAGAAGCAGATATTTCCCTGTGCTTACTGCTGTTTCTTCCATATGCCGGTAATGGGCTGAAAACGCCTCTTTTGGGACTCTGCAGAGAAAGTGTTTGCAGACTGCTGAATCCACACACGGGTTTAACTCTGGAAGTTGAGTGCACACATTGACAACCGTTCTGTTAGATAGCTGCGGTTTGGATTTAGAAGCAGATATTTCCCTGTGCTTACTGCTGTTTCTTCCATATGCCGGTAATGGGCTGAAAACGCCTGTTTTGGGACTCTGCAGAGAAAGTGTTTGCAGACTGCTGAATCCACACACGGGTTTAACTCTGGAAGTTGAGTGCACACATTGACAACCGTTCTGTTAGATAGCTGCGGTTTGGATTTAGAAGCAGATATTTCCCTGTGCTTACTGCTGTTTCTTCCATATGCCGGTAATGGGCTGAAAACGCCTGTTTTGGGACTCTGCAGAGAAAGTGTTTGCAGACTGCTGAATCCACACACGGGTTTAACTCTGGAAGTTGAGTGCACACATTGACAGCCGTTCTGTTAGAGAGCTGCGTTTTGGATTTAGAAGCAGATATTTCCCTGTGCTTACTGCTGTTTCTTCCATATGCCGGTAATGGGCTGAAAACGCCTGTTTTGGGACTCTGCAGAGAAAGTGTTTGCAGACTGCTGAATCCACACACGGGTATAAGTCTGGTAGTTGAGTGCACACATTGACAACCGTTCTGTTAGATAGCTGCGTTTTGGATTTAGAAGCAGATATTTCCCTGTGCTTACTGCTGTTTCTTCCATATGCCGGTAATGGGCTGAAAACGCCTGTTTTGGGACTCTGCAGAGAAAGTGTTTGCAGACTGCTGAATCCACACACCGGTTTAACTCTGGAAGTTGAGTGCTCACATTGACAACCGTTCTGTTAGATAGCTGCGTTTTGGATTTAGAAGCAGATATTTCCCTGTGCTTACTGCTGTTTCTTCCATATGCCGGTAATGGGCTGAAAACGCCTGTTTTGGGACTCTGCAGAGAAAGTGTTTGCAGACTGCTGAATCCACACACGGGTTTAACTCTGGAAGTTGAGTGCACACATTGACAACCGTTCTGTTAGTTAGCTGCGTTTTGGATTTAGAAGCAGATATTTCCCTGTGCTTACTGCTGTTTCTTCCATATGCCGGTAATGGGCTGAAAACGCCTGTTTTGGGACTCTGCAGAGAAAGTGTTTGCAGACTGCTGAATCCACACACGGGTTTAACTCTGGAAGTTGAGTGCACACATTGACAACCGTTCTGTTAGATAGCTGCGTTTTGGATTTAGAAGCAGATATTTCCCTGTGCTTACTGCTGTTTCTTCCATATGCCGGTAATGGGCTGAAAACGCCTGTTTTGGGACTCTGCAGAGAAAGTGTTTGCAGACTGCTGAATCCACACACGGGTTTAACTCTGGAAGTTGAGTGCACACATTGACAACCGTTCTGTTAGATAGCTGCGTTTTGGATTTAGAAGCAGATATTTCCCTGTGCTTACTGCTGTTTCTTCCATATGCCGGTAATGGGCTGAAAACGCCTGTTTTGGGACTCTGCAGAGAAAGTGTTTGCAGACTGCTGAATCCACACACGGGTTTAACTTTGGAAGTTGAGTGCACACATTGACAACCGTTCTGTTAGAGAGCTGCGTTTTGGATTTAGAAGCAGATATTTCCCTGTGCTTACTGCTGTTTCTTCCATATGCCGGTAATGGGCTGAAAACGCCTGTTTTGGGACTCTGCAGAGAAAGTGTTTGCAGACTGCTGAATCCACACACGGGTTTAACTCTGGAAGTTGAGTGCACACATTGACAACCGTTCTGTTAGATAGCTGCGGTTTGGATTTAGAAGCAGATATTTCCCTGTGCTTACTGCTGTTTCTTCCATATGCCGGTAATGGGCTGAAAACGCCTGTTTTGGGACTCTGCAGAGAAAGTGTTTGCAGACTGCTGAATCCACACACGGGTTTAACTCTGGAAGTTGAGTGCACACATTGACAACCGTTCTGTTAGAGAGCTGCGTTTTGGATTTAGAAGCAGATATTTCCCTGTGCTTACTGCTGTTTCTTCCATATGCCGGTAATGGGCTGAAAACGCCTGTTTTGGGACTCTGCAGAGAAAGTGTTTGCAGACTGCTGAATCCACACACGGGTTTAAGTCTGGAAGTTGAGTGCACACATTGACAACCGTTCTGTTAGATAGCTGCGTTTTGGATTTAGAAGCAGATATTTCCCTGTGCTTACTGCTGTTTCTTCCATATGCCGGTAATGGGCTGAAAACGCCTGTTTTGGGACTCTGCAGAGAAAGTGTTTGCAGACTGCTGAATCCACACACCGGTTTAACTCTGGAAGTTGAGTGCTCACATTGACAACCGTTCTGTTAGATAGCTGCGTTTTGGATTTAGAAGCAGATATTTCCCTGTGCTTACTGCTGTTTCTTCCATATGCCGGTAATGGGCTGAAAACGCCTGTTTTGGGACTCTGCAGAGAAAGTGTTTGCAGACTGCTGAATCCACACACGGGTTTAACTCTGGAAGTTGAGTGCACACATTGACAACCGTTCTGTTAGTTAGCTGCGTTTTGGATTTAGAAGCAGATATTTCCCTGTGCTTACTGCTGTTTCTTCCATATGCCGGTAATGGGCTGAAAACGCCTGTTTTGGGACTCTGCAGAGAAAGTGTTTGCAGACTGCTGAATCCACACACGGGTTTAACTCTGGAAGTTGAGTGCACACATTGACAACCGTTCTGTTAGATAGCTGCGTTTTGGATTTAGAAGCAGATATTTCCCTGTGCTTACTGCTGTTTCTTCCATATGCCGGTAATGGGCTGAAAACGCCTGTTTTGGGACTCTGCAGAGAAAGTGTTTGCAGACTGCTGAATCCACACACGGGTTTAACTCTGGAAGTTGAGTGCACACATTGACAACCGTTCTGTTAGATAGCTGCGTTTTGGATTTAGAAGCAGATATTTCCCTGTGCTTACTGCTGTTTCTTCCATATGCCGGTAATGGGCTGAAAACGCCTGTTTTGGGACTCTGCAGAGAAAGTGTTTGCAGACTGCTGAATCCACACACGGGTTTAACTTTGGAAGTTGAGTGCACACATTGACAACCGTTCTGTTAGAGAGCTGCGTTTTGGATTTAGAAGCAGATATTTCCCTGTGCTTACTGCTGTTTCTTCCATATGCCGGTAATGGGCTGAAAACGCCTCTTTTGGGACTCTGCAGAGAAAGTGTTTGCAGACTGCTGAATCCACACACGGGTTTAACTCTGGAAGTTGAGTGCACACATTGACAACCGTTCTGTTAGATAGCTGCGGTTTGGATTTAGAAGCAGATATTTCCCTGTGCTTACTGCTGTTTCTTCCATATGCCGGTAATGGGCTGAAAACGCCTGTTTTGGGACTCTGCAGAGAAAGTGTTTGCAGACTGCTGAATCCACACATGGGTTTAACTCTGGAAGTTGAGTGCACACATTGACAACCGTTCTGTTAGATAGCTGCGGTTTGGATTTAGAAGCAGATATTTCCCTGTGCTTACTGCTGTTTCTTCCATATGCCGGTAATGGGCTGAAAACGCCTGTTTTGGGACTCTGCAGATAAAGTGTTTGCAGACTGCTGAATCCACACACCGGTTTAACTCTGGAAGTTGAGTGCACACATTGACAACCGTTCTGTTAGATAGCTGCGTTTTGGATTTAGAAGCAGATATTTCCCTGTGCTTACTGCTGTTTCTTCCATATGCCGGTAATGGGCTGAAAACGCCTGTTTTGGGACTCTGCAGAGAAAGTGTTTGCAGACTGCTGAATCCACACACGGGTTTAACTCTGGAAGTTGAGTGCACACATTGACAACCGTTCTGTTAGATAGCTGCGTTTTGGATTTAGAAGCAGATATTTCCCTGTGCTTACTGCTGTTTCTTCCATATGCCGGTAATGGGCTGAAAACGCCTGTTTTGGGACTCTGCAGAGAAAGTGTTTGCAGACTGCTGAATCCACACACGGGTTTAACTCTGGAAGTTGAGTGCACACATTGACAACCGTTCTGTTAGATAGCTGCGTTTTGGATTTAGAAGCAGATATTTCCCTGTGCTTACTGCTGTTTCTTCCATATGCCGGTAATGGGCTGAAAACGCCTGTTTTGGGACTCTGCAGAGAAAGTGTTTGCAGACTGCTGAATCCACACACGGGTTTAACTCTGGAAGTTGAGTGCACACATTGACAACCGTTCTGTTAGATAGCTGCGTTTTGGATTTAGAAGCAGATATTTCCCTGTGCTTACTGCTGTTTCTTCCATATGCCGGTAATGGGCTGAAAACGCCTCTTTTGGGACTCTGCAGAGAAGGTGTTTGCAGACTGCTGAATCCACACACGGGTTTAACTCTGGAAGTTGAGTGCACACATTGACAACCGTTCTGTTAGATAGCTGCGTTTTGGATTTAGAAGCAGATATTTCCCTGTGCTTACTGCTGTTTCTTCCATATGCCGGTAATGGGCTGAAAACGCCTGTTTTGGGACTCTGCAGAGAAAGTGTTTGCAGACTGCTGAATCCACACACGGGTTTAACTCTGGAAGTTGAGTGCACACATTGACAACCGTTCTGTTAGATAGCTGCGTTTTGGATTTAGAAGCAGATATTTCCCTGTGCTTACTGCTGTTTCTTCCATATGCCGGTAATGGGCTGAAAACGCCTGTTTTGGGACTCTGCAGAGAAAGTGTTTGCAGACTGCTGAATCCACACACGGGTTTAACTCTGGAAGTTGAGTGCACACATTGACAACCGTTCTGTTAGAGAGCTGCGTTTTGGATTTAGAAGCAGATATTTCCCTGTGCTTACTGCTGTTTCTTCCATATGCCGGTAATGGGCTGAAAACGCCTGTTTTGGGACTCTGCAGAGAAAGTGTTTGCAGACTGCTGAATCCACACACGGGTTTAACTCTGGAAGTTGAGTGCACACATTGACAACCGTTCTGTTAGATAGCTGCGTTTTGGATTTAGAAGCAGATATTTCCCTGTGCTTACTGCTGTTTCTTCCATATGCCGGTAATGGGCTGAAAACGCCTGTTTTGGGACTCTGCAGAGAAAGTGTTTGCAGACTGCTGAATCCACACACGGGTTTAACTCTGGAAGTTGAGTGCACACATTGACAACCGTTCTGTTAGATAGCTGCGTTTTGGATTTAGAAGCAGATATTTCCCTGTGCTTACTGCTGTTTCTTCCATATGCCGGTAATGGGCTGAAAACGCCTCTTTTGGGACTCTGCAGAGAAAGTGTTTGCAGACTGCTGAATCCACACACGGGTTTAACTCTGGAAGTTGAGTGCACACATTGACAACCGTTCTGTTAGATAGCTGCGGTTTGGATTTAGAAGCAGATATTTCCCTGTGCTCACTGCTGTTTCTTCCATATGCCGGTAATGGGCTGAAAACGCCTGCTTTGGGACTCTGCAGAGAAAGTGTTTGCAGACTGCTGAATCCACACACGGGTTTATCTCTGGAAGTTGAGTGCACACATTGACAACCGTTCTGTTAGAGAGCTGCGTTTTGGATTTAGAAGCAGATATTTCCCTGTGCTTACTGCTGTTTCTTCCATATGCCGGTAAAGGGCTGAAAACGCCTGTTTTGGGACTCTGCAGAGAAAGTGTTTGCAGACTGCTGAATCCACACACGGGTTTAACTCTGGAAGTTGAGTGCACCCATTGACAACCGTTCTGTTAGATAGCTGCGTTTTGGATTTAGAAGCAGATATTTCCCTGTGCTTACTGCTGTTTCTTCCATATGCCGGTAATGGGCTGAAAACGCCTGTTTTGGGACTCTGCAGAGAAAGTGTTTGCAGACTGCTGAATCCACACACGGGTTTAACTCTGGAAGTTGAGTGCACACATTGACAACCGTTCTGTTAGATAGCTGCGTTTTGGATTTAGAAGCAGATATTTCCCTGTGCTTACTGCTGTTTCTTCCATATGCCGGTAATGGGCTGAAAACGCCTGTTTTGGGACTCTGCAGAGAAAGTGTTTGCAGACTGCTGAATCCACACACCGGTTTAACTCTGGAAGTTGAGTGCTCACATTGACAACCGTTCTGTTAGATAGCTGCGTTTTGGATTTAGAAGCAGATATTTCCCTGTGCTTACTGCTGTTTCTTCCATATGCCGGTAATGGGCTGAAAACGCCTGTTTTGGGACTCTGCAGAGAAAGTGTTTGCAGACTGCTGAATCCACACACGGGTTTAACTCTGGAAGTTGAGTGCACACATTGACAACCGTTCTGTTAGATAGCTGCGTTTTGGATTTAGAAGCAGATATTTCCCTGTGCTTACTGCTGTTTCTTCCATATGCCGGTAATGGGCTGAAAACGCCTGTTTTGGGACTCTGCAGAGAAAGTGTTTGCAGACTGCTGAATCCACACACGGGTTTAACTCTGGAAGTTGAGTGCACACATTGACAACCGTTCTGTTACATAGCTGCGTTTTGGATTTAGAA
Organism: Aotus nancymaae; assembly: GCF_030222135.1. Classification (NCBI taxonomy): domain Eukaryota; kingdom Metazoa; phylum Chordata; class Mammalia; order Primates; family Aotidae; genus Aotus; species Aotus nancymaae. The sequence goes on from NW_026989288.1 coordinate 21,988, forward strand.
GCAGATATTTCCCTGTGCTTACTGCATTTTCTTCCATATGCTGGTAATGGGCTGAAAACGCCTGCTTTGGGACTCTGCAGAGAAAGTGTTTGCAGACTGCTGAATCCACACACGGGTTTAACTCTGGAAGTTGAGTGCACACATTGACAACCGTTCTGTTAGATAGCTGCGTTTTGGATTTAGAAGCAGATATTTCCCTGTGCTTACTGCTGTTTCTTCCATATGCCGGTAATGGGCTGAAAACGCCTCTTTTGGGACTCTGCAGAGAAAGTGTTTGCAGACTGCTGAATCCACACACGGGTTTAACTCTGGAAGTTGAGTGCACACATTGACAACCGTTCTGTTAGATAGCTGCGTTTTGGATTTAGAAGCAGATATTTCCCTGTGCTTACTGCTGTTTCTTCCATATGCCGGTAATGGGCTGAAAACGCCTGTTTTGGGACTCTGCAGAGAATGTGTTTGCAGACTGCTGAATCCACACACAGGTTTAACTCTGGAAGTTGAGTGCACACATTGACAACCGTTCTGTTAGATAGCTGCGTTTTGGATTTAGAAGCAGATATTTCCCTGTGCTTACTGCTGTTTCTTCCATATGCCGGTAATGGGCTGAAAACGCCTGTTTTGGGACTCTGCAGAGAAAGTGTTTGCAGACTGCTGAATCCACACACGGGTTTAACTCTGGAAGTTGAGTGCACACATTGACAACCGTTCTGTTAGATAGCTGCGTTTTGGATTTAGCAGCAGATATTTCCCTGTGCTTACTGCTGTTTCTTCCATATGCCGGTAATGGGCTGAAAACGCCTGTTTTGGGACTCTGCAGAGAAAGTGTTTGCAGACTGCTGAATCCACACACGGGTTTAACTCTGGAAGTTGAGTGCACACATTGACAACCGTTCTGTTAGATAGCTGCGTTTTGGATTTAGAAGCAGATATTTCCCTGTGCTTACTGCTGTTTCTTCCATATGCCGGTAATGGGCTGAAAACGCCTGTTTTGGGACTCTGCAGAGAAAGTGTTTGCAGACTGCTGAATCCACACACGGGTTTAACTCTGGAAGTTGAGTGCACACATTGACAACCGTTCTGTTAGATAGCTGCGGTTTGGATTTAGAAGCAGATATTTCCCTGTGCTTACTGCTGTTTCTTCCATATGCCGGTAATGGGCTGAAAACGCCTGTTTTGGGACTCTGCAGAGAAAGTGTATGCAGACTGCTGAATCCACACACGGGTTTAACTCTGGAAGTTGAGTGCACACATTGACAACCGTTCTGTTAGATAGCTGCGTTTTGGATTTAGAAGCAGATATTTCCCTGTGCTTACTGCTGTTTCTTCCATATGCCGGTAATGGGCTGAAAACGCCTCTTTTGGGACTCTGCAGAGAAAGTGTTTGCAGACTGCTGAATCCACACACGGGTTTAACTCTGGAAGTTGAGTGCACACATTGACAACCGTTCTGTTAGATAGCTGCGGTTTGGATTTAGAAGCAGATATTTCCCTGTGCTTACTGCTGTTTCTTCCATATGCCGGTAATGGGCTGAAAACGCCTGTTTTGGGACTCTGCAGAGAAAGTGTTTGCAGACTGCTGAATCCACACACGGGTTTAACTCTGGAAGTTGAGTGCAAACATTGACAACCGTTCTGTTAGAGAGCTGCGTTTTGGATTTAGAAGCAGATATTTCCCTGTGCTTACTGCTGTTTCTTCCATATGCCGGTAATGGGCTGAAAACGCCTGTTTTGGGACTCTGCAGAGAAAGTGTTTGCAGACTGCTGAATCCACACACGGGTTTAACTCTGGAAGTTGAGTGTACACATTGACAACCGTTCTGTTAGATAGCTGCGGTTTGGATTTAGAAGCAGATATTTCCCTGTGCTTACTGCTGTTTCTTCCATATGCCGGTAATGGGCTGAAAACGCCTGTTTTGGGACTCTGCAGAGAAAGTGTTTGCAGACTGCTGAATCCACACACGGGTTTAACTCTGGAAGTTGAGTGCACACATTGACAACCGTTCTGTTAGAGAGCTGCGTTTTGGATTTAGAAGCAGATATTTCCCTGTGCTTACTGCTGTTTCTTCCATATGCCGGTAATGGGCTGAAAACGCCTGCTTTGGGTCTCTGCAGAGAAAGTGTTTGCAGACTGCTGAATCCACACACGGGTTTAACTCTGGAAGTTGAGTGCACACATTGACAACCGTTCTGTTAGATAGCTGCGTTTTGGATTTAGAAGCAGATATTTCCCTGTGCTTACTGCTGTTTCTTCCATATGCCGGTAATGGGCTGAAAACGCCTGTTTTGGGACTCTGCAGAGAAAGTGTTTGCAGACTGCTGAATCCACACACGGGTTTAACTCTGGAAGTTGAGTGCACACATTGACAACCGTTCTGTTACATAGCTGCGTTTTGGATTTAGAAGCAGATATTTCCCTGTGCTTACTGCATTTTCTTCCATATGCTGGTAATGGGCTGAAAACGCCTGCTTTGGGACTCTGCAGAGAAAGTGTTTGCAGACTGCTGAATCCACACACGGGTTTAACTCTGGAAGTTGAGTGCACACATTGACAACCGTTCTGTTAGATAGCTGCGTTTTGGATTTAGAAGCAGATATTTCCCTGTGCTTACTGCTGTTTCTTCCATATGCCGGTAATGGGCTGAAAACGCCTCTTTTGGGACTCTGCAGAGAAAGTGTTTGCAGACTGCTGAATCCACACACGGGTTTAACTCTGGAAGTTGAGTGCACACATTGACAACCGTTCTGTTAGATAGCTGCGTTTTGGATTTAGAAGCAGATATTTCCCTGTGCTTACTGCTGTTTCTTCCATATGCCGGTAATGGGCTGAAAACGCCTGTTTTGGGACTCTGCAGAGAATGTGTTTGCAGACTGCTGAATCCACACACGGGTTTAACTCTGGAAGTTGAGTGCACACATTGACAACCGTTCTGTTAGATAGCTGCGTTTTGGATTTAGAAGCAGATATTTCCCTGTGCTTACTGCTGTTTCTTCCATATGCCGGTAATGGGCTGAAAACGCCTGTTTTGGGACTCTGCAGAGAAAGTGTTTGCAGACTGCTGAATCCACACACGGGTTTAACTCTGGAAGTTGAGTGCACACATTGACAACCGTTCTGTTAGATAGCTGCGTTTTGGATTTAGCAGCAGATATTTCCCTGTGCTTACTGCTGTTTCTTCCATATGCCGGTAATGGGCTGAAAACGCCTGTTTTGGGACTCTGCAGAGAAAGTGTTTGCAGACTGCTGAATCCACACACGGGTTTAACTCTGGAAGTTGAGTGCACACATTGACAACCGTTCTGTTAGATAGCTGCGTTTTGGATTTAGAAGCAGATATTTCCCTGTGCTTACTGCTGTTTCTTCCATATGCCGGTAATGGGCTGAAAACGCCTGTTTTGGGACTCTGCAGAGAAAGTGTTTGCAGACTGCTGAATCCACACACGGGTTTAACTCTGGAAGTTGAGTGCACACATTGACAACCGTTCTGTTAGATAGCTGCGGTTTGGATTTAGAAGCAGATATTTCCCTGTGCTTACTGCTGTTTCTTCCATATGCCGGTAATGGGCTGAAAACGCCTGTTTTGGGACTCTGCAGAGAAAGTGTTTGCAGACTGCTGAATCCACACACGGGTTTAACTCTGGAAGTTGAGTGCACACATTGACAACCGTTCTGTTAGATAGCTGCGTTTTGGATTTAGAAGCAGATATTTCCCTGTGCTTACTGCTGTTTCTTCCATATGCCGGTAATGGGCTGAAAACGCCTCTTTTGGGACTCTGCAGAGAAAGTGTTTGCAGACTGCTGAATCCACACACGGGTTTAACTCTGGAAGTTGAGTGCACACATTGACAACCGTTCTGTTAGATAGCTGCGGTTTGGATTTAGAAGCAGATATTTCCCTGTGCTTACTGCTGTTTCTTCCATATGCCGGTAATGGGCTGAAAACGCCTGTTTTGGGACTCTGCAGAGAAAGTGTTTGCAGACTGCTGAATCCACACACGGGTTTAACTCTGGAAGTTGAGTGCAAACATTGACAACCGTTCTGTTAGAGAGCTGCGTTTTGGATTTAGAAGCAGATATTTCCCTGTGCTTACTGCTGTTTCTTCCATATGCCGGTAATGGGCTGAAAACGCCTGTTTTGGGACTCTGCAGAGAAAGTGTTTGCAGACTGCTGAATCCACACACGGGTTTAACTCTGGAAGTTGAGTGCACACATTGACAACCGTTCTGTTAGATAGCTGCGGTTTGGATTTAGAAGCAGATATTTCCCTGTGCTTACTGCTGTTTCTTCCATATGCCGGTAATGGGCTGAAAACGCCTGTTTTGGGACTCTGCAGAGAAAGTGTTTGCAGACTGCTGAATCCACACACGGGTTTAACTCTGGAAGTTGAGTGCACACATTGACAACCGTTCTGTTAGAGAGCTGCGTTTTGGATTTAGAAGCAGATATTTCCCTGTGCTTACTGCTGTTTCTTCCATATGCCGGTAATGGGCTGAAAACGCCTGCTTTGGGTCTCTGCAGAGAAAGTGTTTGCAGACTGCTGAATCCACACACGGGTTTAACTCTGGAAGTTGAGTGCACACATTGACAACCGTTCTGTTAGATAGCTGCGTTTTGGATTTAGAAGCAGATATTTCCCTGTGCTTACTGCTGTTTCTTCCATATGCCGGGTAATGGGCTGAAAACGCCTGTTTTGGGACTCTGCAGAGAAAGTGTTTGCAGACTGCTGAATCCACACACGGGTTTAACTCTGGAAGTTGAGTGCACACATTGACAACCGTTCTGTTAGATAGCTGCGTTTTGGATTTAGAAGCAGATATTTCCCTGTGCTTACTGCTGTTTCTTCCATATGCCGGTAATGGGCTGAAAACGCCTGTTTTGGGACTCTGCAGAGAAAGTGTTTGCAGACTGCTGAATCCACACACCGGTTTAACTCTGGAAGTTGAGTGCTCACATTGACAACCGTTCTGTTAGATAGCTGCGTTTTGGATTTAGAAGCAGATATTTCCCTGTGCTTACTGCTGTTTCTTCCATATGCCGGTAATGGGCTGAAAACGCCTGTTTTGGGACTCTGCAGAGAAAGTGTTTGCAGACTGCTGAATCCACACACCGGTTTAACTCTGGAAGTTGAGTGCTCACATTGACAACCGTTCTGTTAGATAGCTGCGTTTTGGATTTAGAAGCAGATATTTCCCTGTGCTTACTGCTGTTTCTTCCATATGCCGGTAATGGGCAGAAAACGCCTGTTTTGGGACTCTGCAGAGAAAGTGTTTGCAGACTGCTGAATCCACACACGGGTTTAACTCTGGAAGTTGAGTGCACACATTGACAACCGTTCTGTTAGATAGCTGCGTTTTGGATTTAGAAGCAGATATTTCCCTGTGCTTACTGCTGTTTCTTCCATATGCCGGTAATGGGCTGAAAACGCCTGTTTTGGGACTCTGCAGAGAAAGTGTTTGCAGACTGCTGAATCCACACACGGGTTTAACTCTGGAAGTTGAGTGCACACATTGACAACCGTTCTGTTACATAGCTGCGTTTTGGATTTAGAAGCAGATATTTCCCTGTGCTTACTGCATTTTCTTCCATATGCTGGTAATGGGCTGAAAACGCCTGCTTTGGGACTCTGGAGAGAAAGTGTTTGCAGACTGCTGAATCCACACACGGGTTTAACTCTGGAAGTTGAGTGCACACATTGACAACCGTTCTGTTAGATAGCTGCGTTTTGGATTTAGAAGCAGATATTTCCCTGTGCTTACTGCTGTTTCTTCCATATGCCGGTAATGGGCTGAAAACGCCTCTTTTGGGACTCTGCAGAGAAAGTGTTTGCAGACTGCTGAATCCACACACGGGTTTAACTCTGGAAGTTGAGTGCACACATTGACAACCGTTCTGTTAGATAGCTGCGTTTTGGATTTAGAAGCAGATATTTCCCTGTGCTTACTGCTGTTTCTTCCATATGCCGGTAATGGGCTGAAAACGCCTGTTTTGGGACTCTGCAGAGAATGTGTTTGCAGACTGCTGAATCCACACACAGGTTTAACTCTGGAAGTTGAGTGCACACATTGACAACCGTTCTGTTAGATAGCTGCGTTTTGGATTTAGAAGCAGATATTTCCCTGTGCTTACTGCTGTTTCTTCCATATGCCGGTAATGGGCTGAAAACGCCTGTTTTGGGACTCTGCAGAGAAAGTGTTTGCAGACTGCTGAATCCACACACGGGTTTAACTCTGGAAGTTGAGTGCACACATTGACAACCGTTCTGTTAGATAGCTGCGTTTTGGATTTAGCAGCAGATATTTCCCTGTGCTTACTGCTGTTTCTTCCATATGCCGGTAATGGGCTGAAAACGCCTGTTTTGGGACTCTGCAGAGAAAGTGTTTGCAGACTGCTGAATCCACACACGGGTTTAACTCTGGAAGTTGAGTGCACACATTGACAACCGTTCTGTTAGATAGCTGCGTTTTGGATTTAGAAGCAGATATTTCCCTGTGCTTACTGCTGTTTCTTCCATATGCCGGTAATGGGCTGAAAACGCCTGTTTTGGGACTCTGCAGAGAAAGTGTTTGCAGACTGCTGAATCCACACACGGGTTTAACTCTGGAAGTTGAGTGCACACATTGACAACCGTTCTGTTAGATAGCTGCGGTTTGGATTTAGAAGCAGATATTTCCCTGTGCTTACTGCTGTTTCTTCCATATGCCGGTAATGGGCTGAAAACGCCTGTTTTGGGACTCTGCAGAGAAAGTGTTTGCAGACTGCTGAATCCACACACGGGTTTAACTCTGGAAGTTGAGTGCACACATTGACAACCGTTCTGTTAGATAGCTGCGTTTTGGATTTAGAAGCAGATATTTCCCTGTGCTTACTGCTGTTTCTTCCATATGCCGGTAATGGGCTGAAAACGCCTCTTTTGGGACTCTGCAGAGAAAGTGTTTGCAGACTGCTGAATCCACACACGGGTTTAACTCTGGAAGTTGAGTGCACACATTGACAACCGTTCTGTTAGATAGCTGCGGTTTGGATTTAGAAGCAGATATTTCCCTGTGCTTACTGCTGTTTCTTCCATATGCCGGTAATGGGCTGAAAACGCCTGTTTTGGGACTCTGCAGAGAAAGTGTTTGCAGACTGCTGAATCCACACACGGGTTTAACTCTGGAAGTTGAGTGCACACATTGACAACCGTTCTGTTAGAGAGCTGCGTTTTGGATTTAGAAGCAGATATTTCCCTGTGCTTACTGCTGTTTCTTCCATATGCCGGTAAAGGGCTGAAAACGCCTGTTTTGGGACTCTGCAGAGAAAGTGTTTGCAGACTGCTGAATCCACACACGGGTTTAACTCTGGAAGTTGAGTGCACACATTGACAACCGTTCTGTTAGATAGCTGCGGTTTGGATTTAGAAGCAGATATTTCCCTGTGCTTACTGCTGTTTCTTCCATATGCCGGTAATGGGCTGAAAACGCCTGTTTTGGGACTCTGCAGAGAAAGTGTTTGCAGACTGCTGAATCCACACACGGGTTTAACTCTGGAAGTTGAGTGCACACATTGACAACCGTTCTGTTAGAGAGCTGCGTTTTGGATTTAGAAGCAGATATTTCCCTGTGCTTACTGCTGTTTCTTCCATATGCCGGTAATGGGCTGAAAACGCCTGCTTTGGGTCTCTGCAGAGAAAGTGTTTGCAGACTGCTGAATCCACACACGGGTTTAACTCTGGAAGTTGAGTGCACACATTGACAACCGTTCTGTTAGATAGCTGCGTTTTGGATTTAGAAGCAGATATTTCCCTGTGCTTACTGCTGTTTCTTCCATATGCCGGTAATGGGCTGAAAACGCCTGTTTTGGGACTCTGCAGAGAAAGTGTTTGCAGACTGCTGAATCCACACACGGGTTTAACTCTGGAAGTTGAGTGCACACATTGACAACCGTTCTGTTAGATACCTGCGTTTTGGATTTAGAAGCAGATATTTCCCTGTGCTTACTGCTGTTTCTTCCATATGCCGGTAATGGGCTGAAAACGCCTCTTTTGGGACTCTGCAGAGAAAGTGTTTGCAGACTGCTGAATCCACACACGGGTTTAACTCTGGAAGTTGAGTGCACACATCGACAACCGTTCTGTTAGATAGCTGCGGTTTGGATTTAGAAGCAGATATTTCCCTGTGCTCACTGCTGTTTCTTCCATATGCCGGTAATGGGCTGAAAACGCCTGCTTTGGGACTCTGCAGAGAAAGTGTTTGCAGACTGCTGAATCCACACCCGGGTTTAACTCTGGAAGTTGAGTGCACACATTGACAACCGTTCTGTTAGAGAGCTGCGTTTTGGATTTAGAAGCAGATATTTCCCTGTGCTTACTGCTGTTTCTTCCATATGCCGGTAATGGGCTGAAAACGCCTGTTTTGGGACTCTGCAGAGAAAGTGTTTGCAGACTGCTGAATCCACACACGGGTTTAACTCTGGAAGTTGAGTGCACACATTGACAACCGTTCTGTTAGATAGCTGCGTTTTGGATTTAGAAGCAGATATTTCCCTGTGCTTACTGCTGTTTCTTCCATATGCCGGTAATGGGCTGAAAACGCCTGTTTTGGGACTCCGCAGAGAAAGTGTTTGCAGACTGCTGAATCCACACACGGGTTTAACTCTGGAAGTTGAGTGCACACATTGACAACCGTTCTGTTAGATAGCTGCGTTTTGGATTTAGAAGCAGATATTTCCCTGTGCTTACTGCTGTTTCTTCCATATGCCGGTAATGGGCTGAAAACGCCTGTTTTGGGACTCTGCAGAGAAAGTGTTTGCAGACTGCTGAATCCACACACCGGTTTAACTCTGGAAGTTGAGTGCTCACATTGACAACCGTTCTGTTAGATAGCTGCGTTTTGGATTTAGAAGCAGATATTTCCCTGTGCTTACTGCTGTTTCTTCCATATGCCGGTAATGGGCTGAAAACGCCTGTTTTGGGACTCTGCAGAGAAAGTGTTTGCAGACTGCTGAATCCACACACGGGTTTAACTCTGGATGTTGAGTGCACACATTGACAACCGTTCTGTTAGATAGCTGCGTTTTGGATTTAGAAGCAGATATTTCCCTGTGCTTACTGCTGTTTCTTCCATATGCCGGTAATGGGCTGAAAACGCCTGTTTTGGGACTCTGCAGAGAAAGTGTTTGCAGACTGCTGAATCCACACACGGGTTTAACTCTGGAAGTTGAGTGCACACATTGACAACCGTTCTGTTAGATAGCTGCGTTTTGGATTTAGAAGCAGATATTTCCCTGTGCTTACTGCATTTTCTTCCATATGCCGGTAATGGGCTGAAAACGCCTGTTTTGGGACTCTGCAGAGAAAGTGTTTGCAGACTGCTGAATCCACACACGGGTTTAACTCTGGAAGTTGAGTGCACACATTGACAACCGTTCTGTTAGATAGCTGCGTTTTGGATTTAGAAGCAGATATTTCCCTGTGCTTACTGCTGTTTCTTCCATATGCCGGTAATGGGCTGAAAACGCCTCTTTTGGGACTCTGCAGAGAAAGAGTTTGCAGACTGCTGAATCCACACACGGGTTTAACTCTGGAAGTTGAGTGCACACATTGACAACCGTTCTGTTAGATAGCTGCGTTTTGGATTTAGAAGCAGATATTTCCCTGTGCTTACTGCTGTTTCTTCCATATGCAGGTAATGGGCTGAAAACGCCTGTTTTGGGACTCTGCAGAGAAAGTGTTTGCAGACTGCTGAATCCACACACCGGTTTAACTCTGGAAGTTGAGTGCTCACATTGACAACCGTTCTGTTAGATAGCTGCGTTTTGGATTTAGAAGCAGATATTTCCCTGTGCTTACTGCTGTTTCTTCCATATGCCGGTAATGGGCTGAAAACGCCTGTTTTGGGACTCTGCAGAGAAAGTGTTTGCAGACTGCTGAATCCACACACGGGTTTAACTCTGGAAGTTGAGTGCACACATTGACAACCGTTCTGTTAGATAGCTGCGTTTTGGATTTAGAAGCAGATATTTCCCTGTGCTTACTGCTGTTTCTTCCATATGCCGGTAATGGGCTGAAAACGCCTGTTTTGGGACTCTGCAGAGAAAGTGTTTGCAGACTGCTGAATCCACACACGGGATTAACTCTGGAAGTTGAGTGCACACATTGACAACCGTTCTGTTAGATAGCTGCGTTTTGGATTTAGAAGCAGATATTTCCCTGTGCTTACTGCTGTTTCTTCCATATGCCGGTAATGGGCTGAAAACGCCTGTTTTGGGACTCTGCAGAGAAAGTGTTTGCAGACTGCTGAATCCACACACGGGTTTAACTCTGGAAGTTGAGTGCACACATTGACAACCGTTCTGTTAGATAGCTGCGTTTTGGATTTAGAAGCAGATATTTCCCTGTGCTTACTGCTGTTTCTTCCATATGCCGGTAATGGGCTGAAAACGCCTGTTTTGGGACTCTGCAGAGAAAGTGTTTGCAGACTGCTGAATCCACACACGGGATTAACTCTGGAAGTTGAGTGCACACATTGACAACCGTTCTGTTAGATAGCTGCGTTTTGGATTTAGAAGCAGATATTTCCCTGTGCTTACTGCTGTTTCTTCCATATGCCGGTAATGGGCTGAAAACGCCTGTTTTGGGACTCTGCAGAGAAAGTGTTTGCAGACTGCTGAATCCACACACGGGTTTAACTCTGGAAGTTGAGTGCACACATTGACAACCGTTCTGTTAGAGAGCTGCGTTTTGGATTTAGAAGCAGATATTTCCCTGTGCTTACTGCTGTTTCTTCCATATGCCGGTAATGGGCTGAAAACGCCTCTTTTGGGACTCTGCAGAGAAAGTGTTTGCAGACTGCTGAATCCACACACGGGTTTAACTCTGGAAGTTGAGTGCACACATTGACAACCGTTCTGTTAGATAGCTGCGGTTTGGATTTAGAAGCAGATATTTCCCTGTGCTTACTGCTGTTTCTTCCATATGCCGGTAATGGGCTGAAAACGCCTGTTTTGGGACTCTGCAGAGAAAGTGTTTGCAGACTGCTGAATCCACACACGGGTTTAACTCTGGAAGTTGAGTGCACACATTGACAACCGTTCTGTTAGATAGCTGCGGTTTGGATTTAGAAGCAGATATTTCCCTGTGCTTACTGCTGTTTCTTCCATATGCCGGTAATGGGCTGAAAACGCCTGTTTTGGGACTCTGCAGATAAAGTGTTTGCAGACTGCTGAATCCACACACCGGTTTAACTCTGGAAGTTGAGTGCACACATTGACAACCGTTCTGTTAGATAGCTGCGTTTTGGATTTAGAAGCAGATATTTCCCTGTGCTTACTGCTGTTTCTTCCATATGCCGGTAGTGGGCTGAAAACGCCTGCTTTGGGACTCTGCAGAGAAAGTGTTTGCAGACTGCTGAATCCACACACGGGTTTAACTCTGGAAGTTGAGTGCACACATTGACAACCGTTCTGTTAGATAGCTGCGTTTTGGATTTAGAAGCAGATATTTCCCTGTGCTTACTGCTGTTTCTTCCATATGCCGGTAATGGGCTGAAAACGCCTGTTTTGGGACTCTGCAGAGAAAGTGTTTGCAGACTGCTGAATCCACACACGGGTTTAACTCTGGAAGTTGAGTGCACACATTGACAACCATTCTGTTACATAGCTGCGTTTTGGATTTAGAAGCAGATATTTCCCTGTGCTTACTGCTGTTTCTTCCATATGCCGGTAATGGGCTGAAAACGCCTGCTTTGGGACTCTGCAGAGAAAGTGTTTGCAGACTGCTGAATCCACACACGGGTTTAACTCTGGAAGTTGAGTGCACACATTGACAACCGTTCTGTTAGATAGCTGCGTTTTGGATTTAGAAGCAGATATTTCCCTGTGCTTACTGCTGTTTCTTCCATATGCCGGTAATGGGCTGAAAACGCCTGTTTTGGGACTCTGCAGAGAAAGTGTAGCAGACTGCTGAATCCACACACGGGTTTAACTCTGGAAGTTGAGTGCACACATTGACAACCGTTCTGTTAGAGAGCTGCGTTTTGGATTTAGAAGCAGATATTTCCCTGTGCTTACTGCTGTTTCTTCCATATGCCGGTAATGGGCTGAAAACCCCTCTTTTGGGACTCTGCAGAGAAAGTGTTTGCAGACTGCTGAATCCACACACGGGTTTAACTCTGGAAGTTGAGTGCACACATTGACAACCGTTCTGTTAGATACCTGCGTTTTGGATTTAGAAGCAGATATTTCCCTGTGCTTACTGCTGTTTCTTCCATATGCCGGTAATGGGCTGAAAATGCCTCTTTTGGGACTCTGCAGAGAAAGTGTTTGCAGACTGCTGAATCCACACACGGGTTTAACTCTGGAAGTTGAGTGCACACATCGACAACCGTTCTGTTAGATAGCTGCGGTTTGGATTTAGAAGCAGATATTTCCCTGTGCTCACTGCTGTTTCTTCCATATGCCGGTAATGGGCTGAAAACGCCTGCTTTGGGACTCTGCAGAGAAAGTGTTTGCAGACTGCTGAATCCACACACGGGTTTAACTCTGGAAGTTGAGTGCACACATTGACAACCGTTCTGTTAGAGAGCTGCGTTTTGGATTTAGAAGTAGATATTTCCCTGTGCTTACTGCTGTTTCTTCCATATGCCGGTAATGGGCTGAAAACGCCTGTTTTGGGACTCTGCAGAGAAAGTGTTTGCAGACTGCTGAATCCACACACGGGTTTAACTCTGGAAGTTGAGTGCACACATTGACAACCGTTCTGTTAGATAGCTGCGTTTTGGATTTAGAAGCAGATATTTCCCTGTGCTTACTGCTGTTTCTTCCATATGCCGGTAATGGGCTGAAAACGCCTGTTTTGGGACTCTGCAGAGAAAGTGTTTGCAGACTGCTGAATCCACACACGGGTTTAACTCTGGAAGTTGAGTGCACAGATTGACAACCGTTCTGTTAGATAGCTGCGTTTTGGATTTAGAAGCAGATATTTCCCTGTGCTTACTGCTGTTTCTTCCATATGCCGGTAATGGGCTGAAAACGCCTGTTTTGGGACTCTGCAGAGAAAGTGTTTGCAGACTGCTGAATCCACACACCGGTTTAACTCTGGAAGTTGAGTGCTCACATTGACAACCGTTCTGTTAGATAGCTGCGTTTTGGATTTAGAAGCAGATATCTCCCTGTGCTTACTGCTGTTTCTTCCATATGCCGGTAATGGGCTGAAAACGCCTGTTTTGGGACTCTGCAGAGAAAGTGTTTGCAGACTGCTGAATCCACACACGGGTTTAACTCTGGAAGTTGAGTGCACACATTGACAACCGTTCTGTTAGATAGCTGCGTTTTGGATTTAGAAGCAGATATTTCCCTGTGCTTACTGCTGTTTCTTCCATATGCCGGTAATGGGCTGAAAACGCCTGTTTTGGGACTCTGCAGAGAAAGTGTTTGCAGACTGCTGAATCCACACACGGGTTTAACTCTGGAAGTTGAGTGCACACATTGACAACCGTTCTGTTAGATAGCTGCGTTTTGGATTTAGAAGCAGATATTTCCCTGTGCTTACTGCATTTTCTTCCATATGCCGGTAATGGGCTGAAAACGCCTGTTTTGGGACTCTACAGAGAAAGTGTTTGCAGACTGGTGAATCCACACACGGGTTTAACTCTGGAAGTTGAGTGCACACATTGACAACCGTTCTGTTAGATAGCTGCGTTTTGGATTTAGAAGCAGATATTTCCCTGTGCTTACTGCTGTTTCTTCCATATGCCGGTAATGGGCTGAAAACGCCTCTTTTGGGACTCTGCAGAGAAAGTGTTTGCAGACTGCTGAATCCACACACGGGTTTAACTCTGGAAGTTGAGTGCACACATTGACAACCGTTCTGTTAGATAGCTGCGTTTTGGATTTAGAAGCAGATATTTCCCTGTGCTTACTGCTGTTTCTTCCATATGCCGGTAATGGGCTGAAAACGCCTGTTTTGGGACTCTGCAGAGAATGTGTTTGCAGACTGCTGAATCCACACACGGGTTTAACTCTGGAAGTTGAGTGCACACATTGACAACCGTTCTGTTAGATAGCTGCGTTTTGGATTTAGAAGCAGATATTTCCCTGTGCTTACTGCTGTTTCTTCCATATGCCGGTAATGGGCTGAAAACGCCTCTTTTGGGACTCTGCAGAGAAAGTGTTTGCAGACTGCTGAATACACACACGGGTTTAACTCTGGAAGTTGAGTGCACACATTGACAACCGTTCTGTTAGATAGCTGCGTTTTGGATTTAGCAGCAGATATTTCCCTGTGCTTACTGCTGTTTCTTCCATATGCCGGTAATGGGCTGAAAACGCCTGTTTTGGGACTCTGCAGAGAAAGTGTTTGCAGACTGCTGAATCCACACACGGGTTTAACTCTGGAAGTTGAGTGCACACATTGACAACCGTTCTGTTAGATAGCTGCGTTTTGGATTTAGAAGCAGATATTTCCCTGTGCTTACTGCTGTTTCTTCCATATGCCGGTAATGGGCTGAAAACGCCTGTTTTGGGACTCTGCAGAGAAAGTGTTTGCAGACTGCTGAATCCACACACGGGTTTAACTCTGGAAGTTGAGTGCACACATTGACAACCGTTCTGTTAGATAGCTGCGGTTTGGATTTAGAAGCAGATATTTCCCTGTGCTTACTGCTGTTTCTTCCATATGCCGGTAATGGGCTGAAAACGCCTGTTTTGGGACTCTGCAGAGAAAGTGTTTGCAGACTGCTGAATCCACACACGGGTTTAACTCTGGAAGTTGAGTGCACACATTGACAACCGTTCTGTTAGATAGCTGCGTTTTGGATTTAGAAGCAGATATTTCCCTGTGCTTACTGCTGTTTCTTCCATATGCCGGTAATGGGCTGAAAACGCCTCTTTTGGGACTCTGCAGAGAAAGTCTCTGCAGACTGCTGAATCCACACACGGGTTTAACTCTGGAAGTTGAGTGCACACATTGACAACCGTTCTGTTAGATAGCTGCGGTTTGGATTTAGAAGCAGATATTTCCCTGTGCTTACTGCTGTTTCTTCCATATGCCGGTAATTGGCTGAAAACGCCTGTTTTGGGACTCTGCAGAGAAAGTGTTTGCAGACTGCTGAATCCACACACGGGTTTAACTCTGGAAGTTGAGTGCACACATTGACAACCGTTCTGTTAGAGAGCTGCGTTTTGGATTTAGAAGCAGATATTTCCCTGTGCTTACTGCTGTTTCTTCCATATGCCAGTAATGGGCTGAAAACGCCTGTTTTGGGACTCTGCAGAGAAAGTGTTTGCAGACTGCTGAATCCACACACGGGTTTAACTCTGGAAGTTGAGTGCACACATTGACAACCGTTCTGTTAGATAGCTGCGTTTTGGATTTAGAAGCAGATATTTCCCTGTGCTTACTGCTGTTTCTTCCATATGCCGGTAATGGGCTGAAAACGCCTGTTTTGGGACTCTGCAGAGAAAGTGTTTGCAGACTGCTGAATCCACACACCGGTTTAACTCTGGAAGTTGAGTGCTCACATTGACAACCGTTCTGTTAGATAGCTGCGTTTTGGATTTAGAAGCAGATATTTCCCTGTGCTTACTGCTGTTTCTTCCATATGCCGGTAATGGGCTGAAAACGCCTGTTTTGGGACTCTGCAGAGAAAGTGTTTGCAGACTGCTGAATCCACACACGGGTTTAACTCTGGAAGTTGAGTGCACACATTGACAACCGTTCTGTTAGATAGCTGCGTTTTGGATTTAGAAGCAGATATTTCCCTGTGCTTACTGCTGTTTCTTCCATATGCCGGTAATGGGCTGAAAACGCCTGTTTTGGGACTCTGCAGAGAAAGTGTTTGCAGACTGCTGAATCCACACACGGGTTTAACTCTGGAAGTTGAGTGCACACATTGACAACCGTTCTGTTAGATAGCTGCGTTTTGGATTTAGAAGCAGATATTTCCCTGTGCTTACTGCTGTTTCTTCCATATGCCGGTAATGGGCTGAAAACGCCTGTTTTGGGACTCTGCAGAGAAAGTGTTTGCAGACTGCTGAATCCACACACGGGATTAACTCTGGAAGTTGAGTGCACACATTGACAACCGTTCTGTTAGATAGCTGCGTTTTGGATTTAGAAGCAGATATTTCCCTGTGCTTACTGCTGTTTCTTCCATATGCCGGTAATGGGCTGAAAACGCCTGTTTTGGGACTCTGCAGAGAAAGTGTTTGCAGACTGCTGAATCCTCACACGGGTTTAACTCTGGAAGTTGAGTGCACAGATTGACAACCGTTCTGTTAGATAGCTGCGTTTTGGATTTAGAAGCAGATATTTCCCTGTGCTTACTGCTGTTTCTTCCATATGCCGGTAATGGGCTGAAAACGCCTGTTTTGGGACTCTGCAGAGAAAGTGTTTGCAGACTGCTGAATCCACACACCGGTTTAACTCTGGAAGTTGAGTGCTCACATTGACAACCGTTCTGTTAGATAGCTGCGTTTTGGATTTAGAAGCAGATATTTCCCTGTGCTTACTGCTGTTTCTTCCATATGCCGGTAATGGGCTGAAAACGCCTGTTTTGGGACTCTGCAGAGAAAGTGTTTGCAGACTGCTGAATCCACACACGGGTTTAACTCTGGAAGTTGAGTGCACACATTGACAACCGTTCTGTTAGATAGCTGCGTTTTGGATTTAGAAGCAGATATTTCCCTGTGCTTACTGCTGTTTCTTCCATATGCCGGTAATGGGCTGAAAACGCCTGTTTTGGGACTCTGCAGAGAAAGTGTTTGCAGACTGCTGAATCCACACACGGGTTTAACTCTGGAAGTTGAGTGCACACATTGACAACCGTTCTGTTACATAGCTGCGTTTTGGATTTAGAAGCAGATATTTCCCTGTGCTTACTGCATTTTCTTCCATATGCCGGTAATGGGCTGAAAACGCCTGTTTTGGGACTCTACAGAGAAAGTGTTTGCAGACTGGTGAATCCACACACGGGTTTAACTCTGGAAGTTGAGTGCACACATTGACAACCGTTCTGTTAGATAGCTGCGTTTTGGATTTAGCAGCAGATATTTCCCTGTGCTTACTGCTGTTTCTTCCATATGCCGGTAATGGGCTGAAAACGCCTCTTTTGGGACTCTGCAGAGAAAGTGTTTGCAGACTGCTGAATCCACACACGGGTTTAACTCTGGAAGTTGAGTGCACACATTGACAACCGTTCTGTTAGATAGCTGCGTTTTGGATTTAGAAGCAGATATTTCCCTGTGCTTACTGCTGTTTCTTCCATATGCCGGTAATGGGCTGAAAACGCCTGTTTTGGGACTCTGCAGAGAAAGTGTTTGCAGACTGCTGAATCCACACACGGGTTTAACTCTGGAAGTTGAGTGCACACATTGACAACCGTTCTGTTAGATAGCTGCGGTTTGGATTTAGAAGCAGATATTTCCCTGTGCTTACTGCTGTTTCTTCCATATGCCGGTAATGGGCTGAAAACGCCTGTTTTGGGACTCTGCAGAGAAAGTGTTTGCAGACTGCTGAATCCACACACGGGTTTAACTCTGGAAGTTGAGTGCACACATTGACAACCGTTCTGTTAGATAGCTGCGTTTTGGATTTAGAAGCAGATATTTCCCTGTGCTTACTGCTGTTTCTTCCATATGCCGGTAATGGGCTGAAAACGCCTCTTTTGGGACTCTGCAGAGAAAATCTCTGCAGACTGCTGAATCCACACACGGGTTTAACTCTGGAAGTTGAGTGCACACATTGACAACCGTTCTGTTAGATAGCTGCGGTTTGGATTTAGAAGCAGATATTTCCCTGTGCTTACTGCTGTTTCTTCCATATGCCGGTAATTGGCTGAAAACGCCTGTTTTGGGACTCTGCAGAGAAAGTGTTTGCAGACTGCTGAATCCACACACGGGTTTAACTCTGGAAGTTGAGTGCACACATTGACAACCGTTCTGTTAGAGAGCTGCGTTTTGGATTTAGAAGCAGATATTTCCCTGTGCTTACTGCTGTTTCTTCCATATGCCAGTAATGGGCTGAAAACGCCTGTTTTGGGACTCTGCAGAGAAAGTGTTTGCAGACTGCTGAATCCACACACGGGTTTAACTCTGGAAGTTGAGTGCACACATTGACAACCGTTCTGTTAGATAGCTGCGTTTTGGATTTAGAAGCAGATATTTCCCTGTGCTTACTGCTGTTTCTTCCATATGCCGGTAATGGGCTGAAAACGCCTGTTTTGGGACTCTGCAGAGAAAGTGTTTGCAGACTGCTGAATCCACACACCGGTTTAACTCTGGAAGTTGAGTGCTCACATTGACAACCGTTCTGTTAGATAGCTGCGTTTTGGATTTAGAAGCAGATATTTCCCTGTGCTTACTGCTGTTTCTTCCATATGCCGGTAATGGGCTGAAAACGCCTGTTTTGGGACTCTGCAGAGAAAGTGTTTGCAGACTGCTGAATCCACACACGGGTTTAACTCTGGAAGTTGAGTGCACACATTGACAACCGTTCTGTTAGATAGCTGCGTTTTGGATTTAGAAGCAGATATTTCCCTGTGCTTACTGCTGTTTCTTCCATATGCCGGTAATGGGCTGAAAACGCCTGTTTTGGGACTCTGCAGAGAAAGTGTTTGCAGACTGCTGAATCCACACACGGGTTTAACTCTGGAAGTTGAGTGCACACATTGACAACCGTTCTGTTAGATAGCTGCGTTTTGGATTTAGAAGCAGATATTTCCCTGTGCTTACTGCTGTTTCTTCCATATGCCGGTAATGGGCTGAAAACGCCTGTTTTGGGACTCTGCAGAGAAAGTGTTTGCAGACTGCTGAATCCACACACGGGATTAACTCTGGAAGTTGAGTGCACACATTGACAACCGTTCTGTTAGATAGCTGCGTTTTGGATTTAGAAGCAGATATTTCCCTGTGCTTACTGCTGTTTCTTCCATATGCCGGTAATGGGCTGAAAACGCCTGTTTTGGGACTCTGCAGAGAAAGTGTTTGCAGACTGCTGAATCCACACACGGGTTTAACTCTGGAAGTTGAGTGCACACATTGACAACCGTTCTGTTAGAGAGCTGCGTTTTGGATTTAGAAGCAGATATTTCCCTGTGCTTACTGCTGTTTCTTCCATATGCCGGTAATGGGCTGAAAACGCCTCTTTTGGGACTCTGCAGAGAAAGTGTTTGCAGACTGCTGAATCCACACACGGGTTTAACTCTGGAAGTTGAGTGCACACATTGACAACCGTTCTGTTAGATAGCTGCGGTTTGGATTTAGAAGCAGATATATCCCTGTGCTTACTGCTGTTTCTTCCATATGCCGGTAATTGGCTGAAAACGCCTGTTTTGGGACTCTGCAGAGAAAGTGTTTGCAGACTGCTGAATCCACACACGGGTTTAACTCTGGAAGTTGAGTGCACACATTGACAACCGTTCTGTTAGATAGCTGCGGTTTGGATTTAGAAGCAGATATTTCCCTGGGCTTACTGCTGTTTCTTCCATATGCCGGTAATGGGCTGAAAACGCCTGTTTTGGGACTCTGCAGAGAAAGTGTTTGCAGACTGCTGAATCCACACACCGGTTTAACTCTGGAAGTTGAGTGCACACATTGACAACCGTTCTGTTAGATAGCTGCGTTTTGGATTTAGAAGCAGATATTTCCCTGTGCTTACTGCTGTTTCTTCCATATGCCGGTAATGGGCTGAAAACGCCTCTTTTGGGACTCTGCAGAGAAAGTGTTTGCAGACTGCTGAATCCACACACGGGTTTAACTCTGGAAGTTGAGTGCACACATTGACAACCGTTCTGTTAGATAGCTGCGTTTTGGATTTAGAAGCAGATATTTCCCTGTGCTTACTGCTGTTTCTTCCATATGCCGGTAATGGGCTGAAAACGCCTGTTTTGGGACTCTGCAGAGAATGTGTTTGCAGACTGCTGAATCCACACACGGGTTTAACTCTGGAAGTTGAGTGCACACATTGACAACCGTTCTGTTAGATAGCTGCGTTTTGGATTTAGAAGCAGATATTTCCCTGTGCTTACTGCTGTTTCTTCCATATGCCGGTAATGGGCTGAAAACGCCTCTTTTGGGACTCTGCAGAGAAAGTGTTTGCAGACTGCTGAATCCACACACGGGTTTAACTCTGGAAGTTGAGTGCACACATTGACAACCGTTCTGTTAGATAGCTGCGTTTTGGATTTAGCAGCAGATATTTCCCTGTGCTTACTGCTGTTTCTTCCATATGCCGGTAATGGGCTGAAAACGCCTCTTTTGACACTCTGCAGAGAAAGTGTTTGCAGACTGCTGAATCCACACACGGGTTTAACTCTGGAAGTTGAGTGCACACATTGACAACCGTTCTGTTAGATAGCTGCGTTTTGGATTTAGAAGCAGATATTTCCCTGTGCTTACTGCTGTTTCTTCCATATGCCGGTAATGGGCTGAAAACGCCTCTTTTGGGACTCTGCAGAGAAAGTCTCTGCAGACTGCTGAATCCACACACGGGTTTAACTCTGGAAGTTGAGTGCACACATTGACAACCGTTCTGTTAGATAGCTGCGGTTTGGATTTAGAAGCAGATATTTCCCTGTGCTTACTGCTGTTTCTTCCATATGCCGGTAATTGGCTGAAAACGCCTGTTTTGGGACTCTGCAGAGAAAGTGTTTGCAGACTGCTGAATCCACACACGGGTTTAACTCTGGAAGTTGAGTGCACACATTGACAACCGTTCTGTTAGAGAGCTGCGTTTTGGATTTAGAAGCAGATATTTCCCTGTGCTTACTGCTGTTTCTTCCATATGCCAGTAATGGGCTGAAAACGCCTGTTTTGGGACTCTGCAGAGAAAGTGTTTGCAGACTGCTGAATCCACACACGGGTTTAACTCTGGAAGTTGAGTGCACACATTGACAACCGTTCTGTTAGATAGCTGCGTTTTGGATTTAGAAGCAGATATTTCCCTGTGCTTACTGCTGTTTCTTCCATATGCCGGTAATGGGCTGAAAACGCCTGTTTTGGGACTCTGCAGAGAAAGTGTTTGCAGACTGCTGAATCCACACACCGGTTTAACTCTGGAAGTTGAGTGCTCACATTGACAACCGTTCTGTTAGATAGCTGCGTTTTGGATTTAGAAGCAGATATTTCCCTGTGCTTACTGCTGTTTCTTCCATATGCCGGTAATGGGCTGAAAACGCCTGTTTTGGGACTCTGCAGAGAAAGTGTTTGCAGACTGCTGAATCCACACACGGGTTTAACTCTGGAAGTTGAGTGCACACATTGACAACCGTTCTGTTAGATAGCTGCGTTTTGGATTTAGAAGCAGATATTTCCCTGTGCTTACTGCTGTTTCTTCCATATGCCGGTAATGGGCTGAAAACGCCTGTTTTGGGACTCTGCAGAGAAAGTGTTTGCAGACTGCTGAATCCACACACGGGTTTAACTCTGGAAGTTGAGTGCACACATTGACAACCGTTCTGTTAGATAGCTGCGTTTTGGATTTAGAAGCAGATATTTCCCTGTGCTTACTGCTGTTTCTTCCATATGCCGGTAATGGGCTGAAAACGCCTGTTTTGGGACTCTGCAGAGAAAGTGTTTGCAGACTGCTGAATCCACACACGGGATTAACTCTGGAAGTTGAGTGCACACATTGACAACCGTTCTGTTAGATAGCTGCGTTTTGGATTTAGAAGCAGATATTTCCCTGTGCTTACTACTGTTTCTTCCATATGCCGGTAATGGGCTGAAAACGCCTGTTTTGGGACTCTGCAGAGAAAGTGTTTGCAGACTGCTGAATCCACACACGGGTTTAACTCTGGAAGTTGAGTGCACACATTGACAACCGTTCTGTTAGAGAGCTGCGTTTTGGATTTAGAAGCAGATATTTCCCTGTGCTTACTGCTGTTTCTTCCATATGCCGGTAATGGGCTGAAAACGCCTCTTTTGGGACTCTGCAGAGAAAGTGTTTGCAGACTGCTGAATCCACACACGGTTTTAACTCTGGAAGTTGAGTGCACACATTGACAACCGTTCTGTTAGATAGCTGCGGTTTGGATTTAGAAGCAGATATTTCCCTGTGCTTACTGCTGTTTCTTCCATATGCCGGTAATTGGCTGAAAACGCCTGTTTTGGGACTCTGCAGAGAAAGTGTTTGCAGACTGCTGAATCCACACACGGGTTTAACTCTGGAAGTTGAGTGCACACATTGACAACCGTTCTGTTAGATAGCTGCGGTTTGGATTTAGAAGCAGATATTTCCCTGTGCTTACTGCTGTTTCTTCCATATGCCGGTAATGGGCTGAAAACGCCTGTTTTGGGACTCTGCAGAGAAAGTGTTTGCAGACTGCTGAATCCACACACCGGTTTAACTCTGGAAGTTGAGTGCACACATTGACAACCGTTCTGTTAGATAGCTGCGTTTTGGATTTAGAAGCAGATATTTCCCTGTGCTTACTGCTGTTTCTTCCATATGCCGGTAGTGGGCTGAAAACGCCTGTTTTGGGACTCTGCAGAGAAAGTGTTTGCAGACTGCTGAATCCACACACGGGTTTAACTCTGGAAGTTGAGTGCACACATTGACAACCGTTCTGTTAGATAGCTGCGTTTTGGATTTAGAAGCAGATATTTCCCTGTGCTTACTGCTGTTTCTTCCATATGCCGGTAATGGGCTGAAAACGCCTGTTTTGGGACTCTGCAGAGAAAGTGTTTGCAGACTGCTGAATCCACACACGGGTTTAACTCTGGAAGTTGAGTGCACACATTGACACTCATTCTGTTACATAGCTGCGTTTTGGATTTAGAAGCAGATATTTCCCTGTGCTTACTGCTGTTTCTTCCATATGCCGGTAATGGGCTGAAAACGCCTGCTTTGGGACTCTGCAGAGAAAGTGTTTGCAGACTGCTGAATCCACACACGGGTTTAACTCTGGAAGTTGAGTGCACACATTGACAACCGTTCTGTTAGATAGCTGCGTTTTGGATTTAGAAGCAGATATTTCCCTGTGC
Source organism: Aotus nancymaae (assembly GCF_030222135.1). Lineage (NCBI taxonomy): Eukaryota > Metazoa > Chordata > Mammalia > Primates > Aotidae > Aotus > Aotus nancymaae. The sequence goes on from NW_026989288.1 coordinate 44,946, forward strand.
TTACTGCTGTTTCTTCCATATGCCTGTAATGGGCTGAAAACGCCTGTTTTGGGACTCTGCAGAGAAAGTGTAGCAGACTGCTGAATCCACACATGGGTTTAACTCTGGAAGTTGAGTGCACACATTGACAACCGATCTGTTAGATAGCTGCGTTTTGGATTTAGAAGCAGATATTTCCCTGTGCTTACTGCTGTTTCTTCCATATGCCGGTAATGGGCTGAAAACGCCTGTTTTGGGACTCTGCAGAGAAAGTGTTTGCAGACTGCTGAATCCACACACGGGTTTAACTCTGGAAGTTGAGTGCACACATTGACAACCGTTCTGTTAGATAGCTGCGTTTTGGATTTAGAAGCAGATATTCCCCTGTGCTTACTGCTGTTTCTTCCATATGCCGGTAATGGGCTGAAAACGCCTGTTTTGGGACTCTGCAGAGAAAGTGTTTGCAGACTGCTGAATCCACACACGGGTTTAACTCTGGAAGTTGAGTGCACACATTGACAACCGTTCTGTTAGATTGCTGCGTTTTGGATTTAGAAGCAGATATTTCCCTGTGCTTACTGCTGTTTCTTCCATATGCCGGTAATGGGCTGAAAACGCCTGTTTTGGGACTCTGCAGAGAAAGTGTTTGCAGACTGCTGAATCCACACACGGGTTTAACTCTGGAAGTTGAGTGCACACATTGACAACCGTTCTGTTAGATAGCTGCGTTTTGGATTTAGAAGCAGATATTTCCCTGTGCTTACTGCTGTTTCTTCCATATGCCGGTAAAGGGCTGAAAACGCCTGTTTTGGGACTCTGCAGAGAAAGTGTTTGCAGACTGCTGAAACCACACACGGGTTTAACTCTGGAAGTTGAGTGCACACATTGACAACCGTTCTGTTAGATAGCTGCGTTTTGGATTTAGAAGCAGATATTTCCCTGTGCTTACTGCTGTTTCTTCCATATGCCGTTAATGGGCTGAAAACGCCTGTTTTGGGACTCTGCAGAGAAAGTGTTTGCAGACTGCTGAATCCACACACGGGTTTAACTCTGGAAGTTGAGTGCACACATTGACAACCGTTCTGTTAGATAGCTGCGTTTTGGATTTAGAAGCAGATATTTCCCTGTGCTTACTGCTGTTTCTTCCATATGCCGGTAATGGGCTGAAAACGCCTGTTTTGGGACTCTGCAGAGAAAGTGTTTGCAGACTGCTGAATCCACACACGGGTTTAACTCTGGAAGTTGAGTGCACACATTGACAACCGTTCTGTTAGATAGCTGCGTTTTGGATTTAGAAGCAGATATTTCCCTGTGCTTACTGCTGTTTCTTCCATATGCCGGTAATGGGCTGAAAACGCCTGTTTTGGGACTCTGCAGAGAAAGTGTTTGCAGACTGCTGAATCCACACACGGGTTTAACTCTGGAAGTTGAGTGCACACATTGACAACCGTTCTGTTAGAGAGCTGCGTTTTGGATTTAGAAGCAGATATTTCCCTGTGCTTACTGCTGTTTCTTCCATATGCCAGTAATGGGCTGAAAACGCCTGTTTTGGGACTCTGCAGAGAAAGTGTTTGCAGACTGCTGAATCCACACACGGGTTTAACTCTGGAAGTTGAGTGCACACATTGACAACCGTTCTGTTAGAGAGCTGCGTTTTGGATTTAGAAGCAGATATTTCCCTGTGCTTACTGCTGTTTCTTCCATATGCCGGTAATGGGCTGAAAACGCCTCTTTTGGGACTCTGCAGAGAAAGTGTTTGCAGACTGCTGAATCCACACACGGGTTTAACTCTGGAAGTTGAGTGCACACATTGACAACCGTTCTGTTAGATAGCTGCGTTTTGGATTTTGAAGCAGATATTTCCCTGTGCTTACTGCTGTTTCTTCCATATGCCGGTAATGGGCTGAAAACGCCTGTTTTGGGACTCTGCAGAGAAAGTGTTTGCAGACTGCTGAATCCACACACGGGTTTAACTCTGGAAGTTGAGTGCAAACATTGACAACCGTTCTGTTAGATAGCTGCGTTTTGGATTTAGAAGCAGATATTTCCCTGTGCTTACTGCTGTTTCTTCCATATGCCGGTAATGGGCTGAAAACGCCTGTTTTGGAACTCTGCAGAGAAAGTGTTTGCAGACTGCTGAATCCACACACGGGTTTAACTCTGGAAGTTGAGTGCCCACATTGACAACCGTTCTGTTAGATAGCTGCGGTTTGGATTTAGAAGCAGATATTTCCCTGTGCTTACTGCTGTTTCTTCCATATGCCGGTAATGGGCTGAAAACGCCTGTTTTGGGACTCTGCAGAGAAAGTGTTTGCAGACTGCTGAATCCACACACGGGTTTAACTCTGGAAGTTGAGTGCACACATTGACAACCGTTCTGTTAGATAGCTGCGTTTTGGATTTAGAAGCAGATAATCCCCTGCGCTTACTGCTGTTTCTTCCATATGCCGGTAATGGGCTGAAAACGCCTGTTTTGGGACTCTGCAGAGAAAGTGTTTGCAGACTGCTGAATCCACACACGGGTTTAAGTCTAGAAGTTGAGTGCACACATTGACAACCGTTCTGTTAGATAGCTGCGTTTTGGATTTAGAAGCAGATATTTCCCTGTGCTTACTGCTGTTTCTTCCATATGCCGGTAATGGGCTGAAAACGCCTGTTTTGGGACTCTGCAGAGAAAGTGTTTGCAGACTGCTGAATCCACACACGGGTTTAACTCTGGAAGTTGAGTGCACACATTGACAACCATTCTGTTACATAGCTGCGTTTTGGATTTAGAAGCAGATATTTCCCTGTGCTTACTGCTGTTTCTTCCATATGCCGGTAATGGGCTGAAAACGCCTGCTTTGGGACTCTGCAGAGAAAGTGTTTGCAGACTGCTGAATCCACACACGGGTTTAACTCTGGAAGTTGAGTGCACACATTGACAACCGTTCTGTTAGATAGCTGCGTTTTGGATTTAGAAGCAGATACTTCCCTGTGCTTACTGCTGTTTCTTCCATATGCCGGTAATGGGCTGAAAACGCCTGTTTTGGGACTCTGCAGAGAAAGTGTTTGCAGACTGCTGAATCCACACACGGGTTTAACTCTGGAAGTTGAGTGCACACATTGACAACTGTTCTGTTAGATAGCTGCGTTTTGGATTTAGAAGCAGATATTTCCCTGTGCTTACTGCTGTTTCTTCCATATGCCGGTAATGGGCTGAAAACGCCTGTTTTGGGACTCTGCAGAGAAAGTGTTTGCAGACTGCTGAATCCACACACGGGTTTAACTCTGGAAGTTGAGTGCACACATTGACAACCGTTCTGTTAGATAGCTGCGTTTTGGATTTAGAAGCAGATATTTCCCTGTGCTTACTGCTGTTTCTTCCATATGCCGGTAAAGGGCTGAAAACGCCTGTTTTGGGACTCTGCAGAGAAAGTGTTTGCAGACTGCTGAATCCACACACGGGTTTAACTCTGGAAGTTGAGTGCACACATTGACAACCGTTCTGTTAGATAGCTGCGTTTTGGATTTAGAAGCAGATATTTCCCTGTGCTTACTGCTGTTTCTTCCATATGCCGGTAATGGGCTGAAAACGCCTGTTTTTGGACTCTGCAGAGAAAGTGTTTGCAGACTGCTGAATCCACACACGGGTTTAACTCTGGAAGTTGAGTGCACACATTGACAACCGTTCTGTTAGATAGCTGCGTTTTGGATTTAGAAGCAGATATTTCCCTGTGCTTACTGCTGTTTCTTCCATATGCCGGTAATGGGCTGAAAACGCCTGTTTTGGGACTCTGCAGAGAAAGTGTTTGCAGACTGCTGAATCCACACACGGGTTTAACTCTGGAAGTTGAGTGCACACATTGACAACCGTTCTGTTAGATAGCTGCGGTTTGGATTTAGAAGCAGATATTTCCCTGTGCTTACTGCTGTTTCTTCCATATGCCGGTAATGGGCTGAAAACGCCTCTTTTGGGACTCTGCAGAGAAAGTGTTTGCAGACTGCTGAATCCACACACGGGTTTAACTCTGGAAGTTGAGTGCACACATTGACAACCGTTCTGTTAGATAGCTGCGTTTTGGATTTAGAAGCAGATATTTCCCTGTGCTTACTGCTGTTTCTTCCATATGCCGGTATTGGGCTGAAAACGCCTGTTTTGGGACTCTGCAGAGAAAGTGTTTGCAGACTGCTGAATCCACACACGGGTTTAACTCTGGAAGTTGAGTGCACACATTGACAACTGTTCTGTTAGATAGCTGCGTTTTGGATTTAGAAGCAGATATTTCCCTGTGCTTACTGCTGTTTCTTCCATATGCCGGTAATGGGCTGAAAACGCCTGTTTTGGGACTCTGCAGAGAAAGTGTTTGCAGACTGCTGAATCCACACACGGGTTTAACTCTGGAAGTTGAGTGCACACATTGACAACCGTTCTGTTAGATAGCTGCGTTTTGGATTTAGAAGCAGATATTTCCCTGTGCTTACTGCTGTTTCTTCCATATGCCGGTAATGGGCTGAAAACGCCTGTTTTGGGACTCTGCAGAGAAAGTGTTTGCAGACTGCTGAATCCACACACGGGTTTAACTCTGGAAGTTGAGTGCACACATTGACAACCGTTCTGTTAGATAGCTGCGTTTTGGATTTAGAAGCAGATATTTCCCTGTGCTTACTGCTGTTTCTTCCATATGCCGGTAATGGGCTGAAAACGCCTCTTTTGGGACTCAGCAGAGAAAGTGTTTGCAGACTGCTGAATCCACACACGGGTTTAACTCTGGAAGTTGAGTGCACACATTGACAACCGTTCTGTTAGATAGCTGCGTTTTGGATTTAGAAGCAGATATTTCCCTGTGCTTACTGCTGTTTCTTCCATATGCCGGTATTGGGCTGAAAACGCCTGTTTTGGGACTCTGCAGAGAAAGTGTTTGCAGACTGCTGAATCCACACACGGGTTTAACTCTGGAAGTTGAGTGCACACATTGACAACTGTTCTGTTAGATAGCTGCGTTTTGGATTTAGAAGCAGATATTTCCCTGTGCTTACTGCTGTTTCTTCCATATGCCGGTAATGGGCTGAAAACGCCTCTTTTGGGACTCTGCAGAGAAAGTGTTTGCAGACTGCTGAATCCACACACGGGTTTAACTCTGGAAGTTGAGTGCACACATTGACAACCGTTCTGTTAGATAGCTGCGTTTTGGATTTAGAAGCAGATATTTCCCTGTGCTTACTGCTGTTTCTTCCATATGCCGGTAATGGGCTGAAAACGCCTGTTTTGGGACTCTGCAGAGAAAGTGTTTGCAGACTGCTGAATCCACACACGGGTTTAACTCTGGAAGTTGAGTGCACACATTGACAACCGTTCTGTTAGATAGCTGCGTTTTGGATTTAGAAGCAGATATTTCCCTGTGCTTACTGCTGTTTCTTCCATATGCCGGTAATGGGCTGAAAACGCCTGTTTTGGGACTCTGCAGAGAGAGTGTTTGCAGACTGCTGAATCCACACACGGGTTTAACTCTGGAAGTTGAGTGCACACATTGACAACCGTTCTGTTAGATAGCTGCGGTTTGGATTTAGAAGCAGATATTTCCCTGTGCTTACTGCTGTTTCTTCCATATGCCGGTAATGGGCTGAAAACGCCTGTTTTGGGACTCTGCAGAGAAAGTGTTTGCAGACTGCTGAATCCACACACGGGTTTAACTCTGGAAGTTGAGTGCACACATTGACAACCGTTCTGTTAGATTGCTGCGTTTTGGATTTAGAAGCAGATATTTCCCTGTCCTTACTGCTGTTTCTTCCGTATGCCGGTAATGGGCTGAAAACGCCTGTTTTGGGACTCTGCAGAGAAAGTGTTTGCAGACTGCTGAATCCACACACGGGTTTAACTCTGGAAGTTGAGTGCACACATTGACAACCGTTCTGTTAGAGAGCTTCGTTTTGGATTTAGAAGCAGATATTTCCCTGTGCTTACTGCTGTTTCTTCCATATGCCGGTAAAGGGCTGAAAACGCCTGTTTTGGGACTCTGCAGAGAAAGTGTTTGCAGACTGCTGAAACCACACACGGGTTTAACTCTGGAAGTTGAGTGCACACATTGACAACCGTTCTGTTAGATAGCTGCGTTTTGGATTTAGAAGCAGATATTTCCCTGTGCTTACTGCTGTTTCTTCCATATGCCGTTAATGGGCTGAAAACGCCTGTTTTGGGACTCTGCAGAGAAAGTGTTTGCAGACTGCTGAATCCACACACGGGTTTAACTCTGGAAGTTGAGTGCACACATTGACAACCGTTCTGTTAGATAGCTGCGTTTTGGATTTAGAAGCAGATATTTCCCTGTGCTTACTGCTGTTTCTTCCATATGCCGGTAATGGGCTGAAAACGCCTGTTTTGAGACTCTGCAGAGAAAGTGTTTGCAGACTGCTGAATCCACACACGGGTTTAACTCTGGAAGTTGAGTGCACACATTGACAACCGTTCTGTTAGATAGCTGCGTTTTGGATTTAGAAGCAGATATTTCCCTGTGCTTACTGCTGTTTCTTCCATATGCCGGTAATGGGCTGAAAACGCCTGTTTTGGGACTCTGCAGAGAAAGTGTTTGCAGACTGCTGAATCCACACACGGGTTTAACTCTGGAAGTTGAGTGCACACATTGACAACCGTTCTGTTAGATAGCTGCGTTTTGGATTTAGAAGCAGATATTTCCCTGTGCTTACTGCTGTTTCTTCCATATGCCGGTAATGGGCTGAAAACGCCTGTTTTGGGACTCTGCAGAGAAAGTGTTTGCAGACTGCTGAATCCACACACGGGTTTAACTCTGGAAGTTGAGTGCACACATTGACAACCGTTCTGTTAGAGAGCTGCGTTTTGGATTTAGAAGCAGATATTTCCCTGTGCTTACTGCTGTTTCTTCCATATGCCGGTAATGGGCTGAAAACGCCTCTTTTGGGACTCTGCAGAGAAAGTGTTTGCAGACTGCTGAATCCACACACGGGTTTAACTCTGGAAGTTGAGTGCACACATTGACAACCGTTCTGTTAGATAGCTGCGTTTTGGATTTTGAAGCAGATATTTCCCTGTGCTTACTGCTGTTTCTTCCATATGCCGGTAATGGGCTGAAAACGCCTGTTTTGGGACTCTGCAGAGAAAGTGTTTGCAGACTGCTGAATCCACACACGGGTTTAACTCTGGAAGTTGAGTGCACACATTGACAACCGTTCTGTTAGATAGCTGCGTTTTGGATTTAGAAGCAGATATTTCCCTGTGCTTACTGCTGTTTCTTCCATATGCCGGTAATGGGCTGAAAACGCCTGTTTTGGAACTCTGCAGAGAAAGTGTTTGCAGACTGCTGAATCCACACACGGGTTTAACTCTGGAAGTTGAGTGCCCACATTGACAACCGTTCTGTTAGATAGCTGCGTTTTGGATTTAGAAGCAGATATTTCCCTGTGCTTACTGCTGTTTCTTCCATATGCCGGTAATGGGCTGAAAACGCCTGTTTTGGGACTCTGCAGAGAAAGTGTTTGCAGACTGCTGAATCCACACACGGGTTTAACTCTGGAAGTTGAGTGCACACATTGACAACCGTTCTGTTAGATAGCTGCGGTTTGGATTTAGAAGCAGATATTTCCCTGTGCTTACTGCTGTTTCTTCCATATGCCGGTAATGGGCTGAAAACGCCTGTTTTGGGACTCTGCAGAGAAAGTGTTTGCAGACTGCTGAATCCACACACGGGTTTAACTCTGGAAGTTGAGTGCACACATTGACAACCGTTCTGTTAGAGAGCTGCGTTTTGGATTTAGAAGCAGATATTTCCCTGTGCTTACTGCTGTTTCTTCCATATGCCGGTAATGAGCTGAAAACGCCTCTTTTGGGACTCTGCAGAGAAAGTGTTTGCAGACTGCTGAATCCACACACGGGTTTAACTCTGGAAGTTGAGTGCACACATTGACAACCGTTCTGTTAGATAGCTGCGGTTTGGATTTAGAAGCAGATATTTCCCTGTGCTTACTGCTGTTTCTTCCATATGCCGGTAATGGGCTGAAAACGCCTGTTTTGGGACTCTGCAGAGAAAGTGTTTGCAGACTGCTGAATCCACACACGGGTTTAACTCTGGAAGTTGAGTGCACACATTGACAACCGTTCTGTTAGATAGCTGCGGTTTGGATTTAGAAGCAGATATTTCCCTGTGCTTACTGCTGTTTCTTCCATATGCCGGTAATGGGCTGAAAACGCCTGTTTTGGGACTCTGCAGATAAAGTGTTTGCAGACTGCTGAATCCACACACCGGTTTAACTCTGGAAGTTGAGTGCACACATTGACAACCGTTCTGTTAGATAGCTGCGTTTTGGATTTAGAAGCAGATATTTCCCTGTGCTTACTGCTGTTTCTTCCATATGCCGGTAGTGGACTGAAAACGCCTGTTTTGGGACTCTGCAGAGAAAGTGTTTGCAGACTGCTGAATCCACACACGGGTTTAACTCTGGAAGTTGAGTGCACACATTGACAACCGTTCTGTTAGATAGCTGCGTTTTGGATTTAGAAGCAGATATTTCCCTGTGCTTACTGCTGTTTCTTCCATATGCCGGTAATGGGCTGAAAACGCCTGTTTTGGGACTCTGCAGAGAAAGTGTTTGCAGACTGCTGAATCCACACACGGGTTTAACTCTGGAAGTTGAGTGCACACATTGACAACCGTTCTGTTAGATAGCTGCGGTTTGGATTTAGAAGCAGATATTTCCCTGTGCTTACTGCTGTTTCTTCCATATGCCGGTAATGGGCTGAAAACGCCTGTTTTGGGACTCTGCAGAGAAAGTGTTTGCAGACTGCTGAATCCACACACGGGTTTAACTCTGGAAGTTGAGTGCACACATTGACAACCGTTCTGTTAGATAGCTGCGTTTTGGATTTAGAAGCAGATATTTCCCTGTGCTTACTGCTGTTTCTTCCATATGCCGGTAATGGGCTGAAAACGCCTCTTTTGGGACTCTGCAGAGAAAGTGTTTGCAGACTGCTGAATCCACACACGGGTTTAACTCTGGAAGTTGAGTGCACACATTGACAACCGTTCTGTTAGATAGCTGCGGTTTGGATTTAGAAGCAGATATTTCCCTGTGCTTACTGCTGTTTCTTCCATATGCCGGTAATGGGCTGAAAACGCCTGTTTTGGGACTCTGCAGAGAAAGTGTTTGCAGACTGCTGAATCCACACACGGGTTTAACTCTGGAAGTTGAGTGCACACATTGACAACCGTTCTGTTAGAGAGCTGCGTTTTGGATTTAGAAGCAGATATTTCCCTGTGCTTACTGCTGTTTCTTCCATATGCCGGTAATGGGCTGAAAACGCCTCTTTTGGGACTCTGCAGAGAAAGTGTTTGCAGACTGCTGAATCCACACACGGGTTTAACTCTGGAAGTTGAGTGCACACATTGACAACCGTTCTGTTAGATAGCTGCGTTTTGGATTTAGAAGCAGATATTTCCCTGTGCTTACTGCTGTTTCTTCCATATGCCGGTAATGGGCTGAAAACGCCTGTTTTGGGACTCTGCAGAGAAAGTGTTTGCAGACTGCTGAATCCACACACGGGTTTAACTCTGGAAGTTGAGTGCACACATTGACAACCGTTCTGTTAGATAGCTGCGGTTTGGATTTAGAAGCAGATATTTCCCTGTGCTTACTGCTGTTTCTTCCATATGCCGGTAATGGGCTGAAAACGCCTGTTTTGGGACTCTGCAGAGAAAGTGTTTGCAGACTGCTGAATCCACACACGGGTTTAACTCTGGAAGTTGAGTGCACACATTGACAACCGTTCTGTTAGATAGCTGCGTTTTGGATTTAGAAGCAGATATTTCCCTGTGCTTACTGCTGTTTCTTCCATATGCCGGTAATGGGCTGAAAACGCCTGTTTTGGGACTCTGCAGAGAAAGTGTTTGCAGACTGCTGAATCCACACACGGGTTTAACTCTGGAAGTTGAGTGCACACATTGACAACCGTTCTGTTAGATAGTTGCGGTTTGGATTTAGAAGCAGATATTTCCCTGTGCTTACTGCTGTTTCTTCCATATGCCGGTAATGGGCTGAAAACGCCTGTTTTGGGACTCTGCAGAGAAAGTGTTTGCAGACTGCTGAATCCACACACGGGTTTAACTCTGGAAGTTGAGTGCACACATTGACAACCGTTCTGTTAGAGAGCTGCGTTTTGGATTTAGAAGCAGATATTTCCCTGTGCTTACTGCTGTTTCTTCCATATGCCGGTAATGGGCTGAAAACGCCTGTTTTGGGACTCTGCAGAGAAAGTGTTTGCAGACTGCTGAATCCACACATGGGTTTAACTCTGGAAGTTGAGTGCACACATTGACAACCGTTCTGCTAGATAGCTGCGTTTTGGATTTAGAAGCAGATATTTCCCTGTGCTTACTGCTGTTTCTTCCATATGCCGGTAATGGGCTGAAAACGCCTGTTTTGGGACTCTGCAGAGAAAGTGTTTGCAGACTGCTGAATCCACACACCGGTTTAACTCTGGAAGTTGAGTGCTCACATTGACAACCGTTCTGTTAGATAGCTGCGTTTTGGATTTAGAAGCAGATATTTCCCTGTGCTTACTGCTGTTTCTTCCATATGCCGGTAATGGGCTGAAAACGCCTGTTTTGGGACTCTGCAGAGAAAGTGTTTGCAGACTGCTGAATCCACACACGGGTTTAACTCTGGAAGTTGAGTGCACACATTGACAACCGTTCTGTTAGATAGCTGCGTTTTGGATTTAGAAGCAGATATTTCCCTGTGCTTACTGCTGTTTCTTCCATATGCCGGTAATGGGCTGAAAACGCCTGTTTTGGGACTCTGCAGAGAAAGTTTTTGCAGAATGCTGAATCCACACACGGTTTAACTCTGGAAGTTGAGTGCACACATTGACAACCGTTCTGTTAGATAGCTGCGTTTTCGATTTAGAAGCAGATATTTCCCTGTGCTTACTGCTGTTTCTTCCATATGCCGGTAATGGGCTGAAAACGCCTGTTTTGGGACTCTGCAGAGAAAGTGTTTGCAGACTGCTGAATCCACACACGGGTTTAACTCTGGAAGTTGAGTGCACACATTGACAACCGTTCTGTTAGATAGCTGCGTTTTGGATTTAGAAGCAGATATTTCGCTGTGCTTACTGCTGTTTCTTCCATATGCCGGTAATGGGCTGAAAACGCCTGTTTTGGGACTCTGCAGAGAAAGTGTTTGCAGACTGCTGAATCCACACACGGGTTTAACTCTGGAAGTTGAGTGCACACATTGACAACCGTTCTGTTAGAGAGCTGCGTTTTGGATTTAGAAGCAGATATTTCCCTGTGCTTACTGCTGTTTCTTCCATATGCCGGTAATGGGCTGAAAACGCCTCTTTTGGGACTCTGCAGAGAAAGTGTTTGCAGACTGCTGAATCCACACACGGGTTTAACTCTGGAAGTTGAGTGCACACATTGACAACCGTTCTGTTAGATAGCTGCGGTTTGGATTTAGAAGCAGATATTTCCCTGTGCTTACTGCTGTTTCTTCCATATGCCGGTAATGGGCTGAAAACGCCTGTTTTGGGACTCTGCAGAGAAAGTGTTTGCAGACTGCTGAATCCACACACGGGTTTAACTCTGGAAGTTGAGTGCACACATTGACAACCGTTCTGTTAGATAGCTGCGGTTTGGATTTAGAAGCAGATATTTCCCTGTGCTTACTGCTGTTTCTTCCATATGCCGGTAATGGGCTGAAAACGCCTGTTTTGGGACTCTGCAGATAAAGTGTTTGCAGACTGCTGAATCCACACACGGGTTTCACTCTGGAAGTTGAGTGCACACATTGACAACCGTTCTGTTAGGTAGCTGCGTTTTGGATTTAGAAGCAGATATTTCCCTGTGCTTCCTGCTGATTCTTCCATATGCCGGTAATGGGCTGAAAACGCCTGTTTTGGGACTCTGCAGAGAAAGTGTTTGCAGACTGCTGAATCCACACACGGGTTTAACTCTGGAAGTTGAGTGCACACATTGACAACCGTTTGGTTAGGTAGCTGCGTTTTGGATTTAGAAGCAGATATTTCCCTGTGCTTACAGCTATTTCTTCCGTATGCCGGTAATGGGCTGAAAACGCCTGTTTTGGGACTCTGCAGAGAAAGTGTTTGCAGACTGCTGAATCCACACACGGGTTTAACTCTGGAAATTGAGTGCACACATTGACAACCGTTCTGTTAGGTAGCTGCGTTTTGGATTTAGAAGCAGATATTTCCCTGTGCTTATTGCTGTTTCTTCCATATGCCGGTAATGGGCTGAAAACGCCTGTTTTGGTACTCTGCAGAGAAAGTGTTTGCAGACTGCTGAATCCATACACGGGTTTAACTCAGGAAGTTGAGTGCACACATTGACAACCGTTCTGTTAGATAGCTGCGTTTTGGATTTAGAAGCAGATATTTCCCTGTGCTTACTGCTGTTTCTTCCATATGCCGGTAATGGGCTGAAAATGCCTGTTTTGGGACTCTGCAGAGAAACTGTTTGCAGACTGCTGAATCCACACACGGGTTTAACTCTGGAAGTGGAGTGCACACATTGACAACCGTTCTGTTAGATAGCTGTGTTTTGGATTTAGAAGCAGATATTTCCCTGTGCTTACTGCTGTTTCTTCCTTATGCCGGTAATGGGCTGAAAACGCCTGTCTTGGGACTCTGTACAGAAAGTGTTTGCAGACTGCTGAATCCACACACGGGTTTAACTCTGGAAGTTGAGTGCACACATTGACAACCGTTCTGTTAGATAGCTGCGTTTTGTATTTAGAAGCAGATATTTCCCTGTGCTTACTGCTGTTTCTTCCATATGCCGGTAATGGTCTGAAAATGCCTGTTTTGGGACTCTGCAGAGAAAGTGTTTGCAGACTGCTGAATCCACACACGGGTTTAACTCTGGAATTTGAGTGCACACATTGACAACCGTTCTGTTAGATAGCTGCGTTTTGGATTTAGAAGCAGATATTTCCCTGTGCTTACTGCTGTTTCTTGCATATGCCGGTAATGGGCTGAAAACGCCTGTTTTGGGACTCTGCAGAGAAAGTGTTTGCAGACTGCTGAATCCACACACGGGTTTAACTCTGGAAGTTGAGTGCACACATTGACAACCGTTCTGTTAGATTGCTGCGTTTTGGATTTAGAAGCAGATATTTCCCTGTGCTTACTGCTGTTTCTTCCATATGCCGGTAATGGGCTGAAGACGCCTGTTTTGGGACTCTGCAGAGAAAGTGTTTGCAGACTGCTGAATCCACACACGGGTTTAACTCTGGAAGTTGAGTGCACAGATTGACAACCGTTCTGTTAGATAGCTGCGTTTTGGATTTAGAAGCAGATATTTCCCTGTGCTTACTGCTGTTTCTTCCATATGCCGGTAATGGGCTGAAAACGCCTGTTTTGGTACTCTGCAGAGAAAGTGTTTGCAGACTGCTGAATCCACACACGGGTTTAACTCTGGAAGTTGAGTGCACACATTGACAACCGTTCTGTTAGATAGCTGCGTTTTGGATTTAGAAGCAGATATTTCCCTGTGCTTACTGCTGTTTCTTCCATATGCCGGTAATGGGTGAAAACGCCTGTTTTGGGACTCTGCAGAGAAAGTGTTTGCAGACTGCTGAATCCACACACGGGTTTAACTCTGGAAGTTGAGTGCACACATTGACAACCGTTTTGTTAGATAGCTGCATTTTGGATTTAGAAGCAGATATTTCCCTGTGCTTACTGCTGTTTCTTCCATATGCCGGTAATGGGCTGAAAACCCCTGTTTTGGGACTCTGCAGAGAAAGTGTTTGCAGACTGCTGAATCCACACACGGGTTTAACTCTGGAAGTTGAGTGCACACATTGACAACCGTTCGGTTAGATAGCTGCGTTTTGGATTTAGAAGCAGATATTTCCCTGTGCTTACTGATGTTTCTTCCATATGCCGGTAATGGGCTGAAAACGCCTGTCTTCGGACTCTGCACAGAAAGTGTTTGCAGACTGCTGAATCCACACACGGGTTTAACTCTGGAAGTTGAGTGCACACATTGACAACCGTTGTGTTGGTAGCTGCATTTTGCATTTAGAAGCAGATATTTCCCTGTGCTTACAGCTGTTTCTTCCGTATGCCGGTAATGGGCTGAAAACTCCTGTTTTGGGACTCTGCAGAGAAAGTGTTTGCAGACTGCAGAATCCACACACGGGTTTAACTCTGGAAGTTGAGTGCACACATTGACAACCGTTCTGTTAGATAGCTGCGTTTTGGATTTAGAAGCAGATATTTCCCTGTGCTTACTGCTGTTTCTTCCATATGCCGGTAATGGGCTGAAAACGCCTGTTTTGGGACTCTGCACAGAAAGTGTTTGCAGACTGCTGAATCCACTCACGGGTTTAACTCTGGAAGTTGAGTGCACACATTGACAACCGTTCTGTTAGATAGCTGCGTTTTGGATTTAGAAGCAGGTATTTCCCTGTGCTTACTGCTGTTTCTTCCATATGCCGGTAATGGGCTGAAAACGCCTGCTTTGGGACTCTGCAGAGAAAGTGTTTGCAGACTGCTGAATCTACACACGGGTTTAACTCTGGAAGTTGAGTGCACACATTGACAACCGTTCTGTTAGATAGCTGCGTTTTGGCTTTAGAAGCAGATATTTCCCTGTGCTTACTGCTGTTTCTTCCATATGCCGGTAATGGGCTGAAAACGCCTGTTTTGGGACAGTGCAGAGAAAGTGTTTGCAGACTGCTGAATCCACACAAGGGTTTAACTCTGGAAGTTGAGTGCACACATTGACAACCGTTCTGTTAGATAGCTGCGTTATGGATTTAGAAGCAGATATTTCCCTGTGCTTACTGCAGTTTCTTCCATATGCCGGTAATGGGCTGAAAACGCCTGTTTTGGGACTCTGCACAGAAAGTGTTTGCAGACTGCTGAATCCACACACGGGTTTAACTCTGGAAGCTGAGTGCACACCTTGACAACCGTTCTGTTATATAGCTGCGTTTTGGATTTAGAAGCATATATTTCCCTGTGCTTACTGCTGTTTCTTCCATATGCCGGTAATGGGTTGTAAACGCCTGTTTTGGGACTCTGCAGAGAAAGTGTTTGCATACTGCTGAATCCACACACAGGTTTAACTCTGGAAGTTGAGTGCACACATTAACAACCGTTCTGTTAGATAGCTGCGTTTTCGATTTAGAAGCAGATATTTCCCTGTGCTTACTGCTGATTCTTCCATATGCCGGTAATCGGCTGAAAACACGTGTTTTGGGACTCTGCAGAGAAAGAGTTTGCAGACTGCTGAATCCACACACGGGTTTTACTCTGGAAGTTGAGTGCCCACATTGACAACCGTTCTGTTAGGTAGCTGCGTTTTGGATTTAGAAGCAGATATTTCCCTGTACTTCCTGCTGATTCTTCCATATGCCGGTAATGGGCTGAAAACGCCTGTTTTGGGACTCTGCAGAGAAAGTGTTTGCAGACTGCTGAATCCACACACGGGTTTAACTCTGGAAGTTGAGTGCACACATTGACAACCGTTTGGTTAGGTAGCTGCGTTTTGGATTTAGAAGCAGATATTTCCCTGTGCTTACAGCTATTTCTTCCGTATGCCGGTAATGGGCTGAAAACGCCTGTTTTGGGACTCTGCAGAGAAAGTGTTTGCAGACTGCTGAATCCACACACGGGTTTAACTCTGCAAGTTGAGTGCACACATTGACAACCGTTCTGTTAGGTAGCTGCGTTTTGGATTTAGAAGCAGATATTTCCCTGTGCTTACTGCTGTTTCTTCCATATGCCGGTAATGGGCTGAAAACGCCTGTTTTGGGACTCTGCAGAGAAACTGTTTGCAGACTGCTGAATCCACACACGGGTTTAACTCAGGAAGTTGAGTGCACACATTGACAACCGTTGTGTTATATAGCTGCGTTTTGGATTTAGAAGCAGATATTTCCCTGTGCTTACTGCTGTTTCTTCCATATGCCGGAATGGGCTGAAAATGCCTGTTTTGGGACTCTGCAGAGAAACTGTTTGCAGACTGCTGAATCCACACACGGGTTTAACTCTGGAAGTGGAGTGCACACATTGACAACCGTTCTGTTAGATAGCTGCGTTTTGGATTTAGAAGCAGATATTTCCCTGTGCTTACTGCTGTTTCTTCCATATGCCGGTAATAGGTGAAAACGCCTGTTTTGGGACTCTGCAGAGAAAGTGTTTGCAGACTGCTGAATCCACACACGGGTTTAACTCTGGAAGTTGAGTGCACACATTGACAACCGTTCTGTTAGATAGCTGCGTTTTGGATTTAGAAGCAGATATTTCCCTGTGCTTACTGCTGTTTCTTCCATATGCCGGTAATGGGCTGAAAACGCCTGTTTTGGGACTCTGCAGAGAAAGTGTTTGCAGACTGCTGAATCCACACACGGGTTTAACTCTGGAAGTTGAGTGCACACATTGACAACCGTTCTGTTAGATAGCTGCGTTTTGGATTTAGAAGCAGATATTTCCCTGTGCTTACTGCTGTTTCTTCCATAGGCCGGTAATGGGCTGAAAACGCCTGTTTTGGGACTCTGCAGAGAAAGTGTTTGCAGACTGCTGAATCCACACACGGGTTTAACTCTGGAAGTTGAGTGCACACATTGACAACCGTTCTGTTAGATAGCTGCGTTTTGGATTTAGAAGCAGATATTTCCCTGTGCTTACTGCTGTTTCTTCCATAGGCCGGTAAAGGGCTGAAAACGCCTGGTTTGGGACTCTGCAGAGAAAGTGTTTGCAGACTGCTGAATCCACACACGGGTTTAACTCTGGAAGTTGAGTGCACACATTGACAACCGTTCTGTTAGATAGCTGCGTTTTGGATTTAGAAGCAGATATTTCCCTGTGCTTACTGCTGTTTCTTCCATATGCCGGTAATGGGCTGAAAACGCCTGTTTTGGGACTCTGCAGAGAAAGTGTTTGCAGACTGCTGAATCCACACACGGGTTTAACTCTGGAAGTTGAGTGCACACATTGACAACCGTTGTGTTATATAGCTGCATTTTCGATTTAGAAGCAGATATTTCCCTGTGCTTACTGCTGTTTCTTCCATATGCCGGTAATGGGCTGAAAACGCCTGTTTTGGGATTCTGCAGAGAAAGTGTTTGCAGACGGCTGAATCCACACACGGTTTTAACTCTGGAAGTTGAGTGCACACATTTACAACCGTTCGCTTAGATAGCTGCGTTTTGGATTTAGAAGCAGATATTTCCCTGTGCTTACTGCTGTTTCTTCCATATGCCGGTAATGGGCTGAAAACGCCTGTTTTGGGACTCTGCAGAGAAAGTGTTTGCAGTCTGCTGAATCCACTCACGGGTTTAACTCTGGAAGTTGAGTGCACACATTGAAAACCGTTCTGTTAGATAGCTGCGTTTTGGATTTAGAAGCAGGTATTTCCCTGTGCTTACTGCTGTTTCTTCCATATGCCGGTAATGGGCTGAAAACGCCTGTTTTGGGACTCTGCAGAGAAAGTGTTTGCAGACTGCTGAATCCACACACGGGTTTAACTCTGGAAGCTGAGTGCCCACATTGACGACCGTTCTGTTAGATAGCTGCTTTTTGGAATTAGAAGCAGATATTTCCCTGTGCTTACTGCTGTTTCTTCCATATGCCGGTAACGGGCTGAAAACGCCTGTCTTGGGACTCTGCACAGAAAGTGTTTGCAGACTGCTGAATCCACAAACGGGTTTAACTCTGGAAGTTGAGTGCACACATTGACAACCGTTCTGTTAGATAGCTGCGTTTTGGCTTTAGAAGCAGATATTTCCCTGTGCTTACTGCTGTTTCTTCCATATGCCGGTAATGGGCTGAAAACGCCTGTTTTGGGACACTGCAGAGAAAGTGTTTGCAGACTGCTGAATCCACACACGGGTTTAACTCTGGAAGTTGAGTGCACACATTGACAACCGTTCTGTTAGATAGCTGCGTTATGGATTTAGAAGCAGATAGTTCCCTGTGCTTACTGCAGTTTCTTCCATATGCCGGTAATGGGCTGAAAACGCCTGTTTTGGGACTCTGCACAGAAAGTGTTTGCAGACTGCTGAATCCACACACGGGTTTAACTCTGGAAGCTGAGTGCACACCTTGACAACCGTTCTGTTATATAGCTGCGTTTTGGATTTAGAAGCAGATAGTTCCCTGTGCTTACTGCAGTTTCTTCCATATGCCGGTAATGGGCTGAAAACGCCTGTTTTGGGACTCTGCACAGAAAGTGTTTGCAGACTGCTGAATCCACACACGGGTTTAACTCTGGAAGTTGAGTGCACACATTAACAACCGTTCTGTTAGATAGCTGCGTTTTCGATTTAGAAGCAGATATTTCCCTGTGCTTACTGCTGATTCTTCCATATGCCGGTAATCGGCTGAAAACACGTGTTTTGGGACTCTGCAGAGAAAGAGTTTGCAGACTGCTGAATCCACACACGGGTTTCACTCTAGAAGTTGAGTGCCCACATTGACAACCGTTCTGTTAGGTAGCTGCGTTTTGGATTTAGAAGCAGATATTTCCCTGTGCTTCCTGCTGATTCTTCCATATGCCGGTAATGGGCTGAAAACGCCTGTTTTGGGACTCTGCAGAGAAAGTGTTTGCAGACTGCTGAATCCACACACGGGTTTAACTCTGGAAGTTGAGTGCACACATTGACAACCGTTTGGTTAGGTAGCTGCGTTTTGGATTTAGAAGCAGATATTTCCCTGTGCTTACAGCTATTTCTTCCGTATGCCGGTAATGGGCTGAAAACGCCTGTTTTGGGACTCTGCAGAGAAAGTGTTTGCAGACTGCTGAATCCACACACGGGTTTAACTCTGCAAGTTGAGTGCACACATTGACAACCGTTCTGTTAGGTAGCTGCGTTTTGGATTTAGAAGCAGATATTTCCCTGTGCTTACTGCTGTTTCTTCCATATGCCGGTAATGGGCTGAAAACGCCTGTTTTGGGACTCTGCAGAGAAAGTGTTTGCAGACTGCTGAATCCACACACGGGTTTAACTCAGGAAGTTGAGTGCACACATTGACAACCGTTCTGTTAGATAGCTGCGTTTTGGATTTAGAAGCAGATATTTCCCTGTGCTTACTGCTGTTTCTTCCATATGCCGGTAATGGGCTGAAAATGCCTGTTTTGGGACTCTGCAGAGAAACTGTTTGCAGACTGCTGAATCCACACACGGGTTTAACTCTGGAAGTGGAGTGCACACATTGACAACCGTTCTGTTAGATAGCTGCGTTTTCGATTTAGAAGCAGATATTTCCCTGTGCTTACTGCTGTTTCTTCCATATGCCGGTAATGGGCTGAAGACGCCTGTTTTGGGACTCTGCAGAGAAAGTGTTTGCAGACTGCTGAATCCACACACGGGTTTAACTCTGGAAGTTGAGTGCACACATTGACAACCGTTCTGTTAGATAGCTGCGTTTTGGATTTAGAAGCAGATATTTCCCTGTGCTTACTGCTGTTTCTTCCATATGCCGGTAATGGGCTGAAAACGCCTGTTTTGGTACTCTGCAGAGAAAGCGTTTGCAGACTGCTGAATCCACACACGGGTTTAACTCTGGAAGTTGAGTGCACACATTGACAACCGTTCTGTTAGATAGCTGCGTTTTGGATTTAGAAGCAGATATTTCCCTGTGCTTACTGCTGTTTCTTCCATATGCCGGTAATAGGTGAAAACGCCTGTTTTGGGACTCTGCAGAGAAAGTGTTTGCAGACTGCTGAATCCACACACGGGTTTAACTCTGGAAGTTGAGTGCACACATTGACAACCGTTCTGTTAGATAGCTGCGTTTTGGATTTAGAAGCAGATATTTCCCTGTGCTTACTGCTGTTTCTTCCATATGCCGGTAATGGGCTGAAAACCCCTGTTTTGGGACTCTGCAGAGAAAGTGTTTGCAGACTGCTGAATCCACACACGGGTTTACCTCTGGAAGTTGAGTGCACACATTGACAACCGTTCTGTTAGATAGCTGCGTTTTGGATTTAGAAGCAGATATTTCCCTGTGCTTACTGCTGTTTCTTCCATATGGCGGTAATGGGCTGAAAACGCCTGTTTTGGGACTCTGCAGAGAAAGTGTTTGCAGACTGCTGAATGCCCACACGGGTTTAACTCTGGAAGTTGAGTGCACACATTGACAACCGATCTGCTAGATAGCTGCTTTTTCGATTTAGAAGCAGATATTTCCCTGTGCTTACTGCTGTTTCTTCCATATGCCGTTAATTGGCTGAAAACGCCTGTTTTGGGACTCTGCAGAGAAAGTGTTTGCAGACTGCTGAATCCACACACGGGTTTAATTCTGGAAGTTGAGTGCATACATTGACAACCGTTCTGTTAGATAGCTGCGTTTTGTATTTAGAAGTAGATATTTCCCTGTGCTTACTGCTGTTTCTTTTATATGCCGGTAATGGGCTGAAAACGCCTGTTTTGGGATTCTGCAGAGAAAGTGTTTGCAGACTGCTGAATCCACACACTGATTTAACTCTGGAAGTTGAGTGCACACATTGACAACCGTTCTGTTAGGTAGCTGCGTTTTGGATTTATAAGCAGATATTTCCCTGTGCTTACTGCTGTTTCTTCCGTATGCCGGTAATGGGCTGAAAACGCCTGTTTTGGGACTCTGCAGAGAAAGTGTTTGCAGACTGCTGAATCCACACACGGGTTTAACTCTGGAAGTTGAGTGCACACATTGACAACCGTTCTGTTAGATAGCTGCGTTTTGGTTTTAGAAGCAGTTATTTCCCTGTGCTTACTGCTGTTTCTTCCATATGCCGGTAATGGGCTGAAAACGCCTGTTTTGGGACTCTGCAGAGAAAGTGTTTGCAGACTGCTGAATCCACACACGGGTTTAACTCTGGAAGTTGAGTGCACACATTGACAACCGTTCCGTTAGGTAGCTGCCTTTTGGATTTAGAAGCAGATATTTCCCTGTGTTTACTGCTGTTTCTTCCATAGGCCGGTAATGGTCTGAAAACGGCTCTTTTGGGACTCTGCAGAGAAAGTGTTTGCAGACTGCTGAATCCACACACGGGTTTAACTCTGGAAGTTGAGTGCACACATTGACAACCGTTCTGTTAGATAGCTGCGTTTTGGATTTAGAAGCAGATATTTCCCTGTGCTTACTGCTGTTTCTTCCATATGCCGGTAATGGGCTGAAAACGCCTGTTTTGGGACTCTGCAGAGAAAGTGTTTGCAGACTGCTGAATCCACACACGGGTTTTACTCTGGAAGTTGAGTGCACTCATTGACAACCGTTCTGTTAGATAGCTGCGTTTTGGATTTAGAAGCAGATATTTCCCTGTGCTTACTGCTGTTTCTTCCATATGCCGGTAATGGGCTGAAAACGCCTGTTTTGGGACTCTGCAGAGAAAGTGTTTGCAGACTGCTGAATCCACACACGGGTTTAACTCTGGAAGTTGAGTGCACACATTGACAACCGTTCTGTTAGATAGCTGCGTTTTGAATTTAGAAGAAGATATTTCCCTGTGCTTACTGCTGTTTCTTCCATCTGCCGGTAATGGTCTGAAAACGCCTGTTTTGCGACTGTGCAGAGAAAGTGTTTGCAGACTGCTGAATCCACACACGGGTTTATCTCTGGAAGTTGAGTGCCCACATTGACAACCGTTCTGTTAGGTAGTTGCGTTTTCGATTTAGAAGCAGATATTTCCCTGTGCTTACTGCTGTTTCTTCCATATGCCGGTTATGGGCTGAAAACGCCTGTTTTGGGACTCTGCAGAGAAAGTGTTTGCAGACTGCTGAATCCACACACGGGTTTAACTCTGGAAGTTGAGTGCACACATTGACAACCGTTCTGTTAGATAGCTGCGTTTTCGATTTAGAAGCAGATATTTCCCTGTGCTTACTGCTGTTTCTTCCATATGCCGGTAATGGGCTGAAAACGCCTGTTTTGGGACTCTGCAGAGAAAGTGTTTGCAGACTGCTGAATCCACACACGGGTTTAAGTCTGGAAGTTGAGTGCACACATTTACAACCGTTCGGTTAGATAGCTGCGTTTTCGATTTAGAAGCAGATATTTCCCTGTGCTTACTGCTGTTTCTTCCATATGCCTGTAATGGGCTGAAAACACCTGTTTTGGGACTCTGCTGAGAAAGAGTTTGCAGACTGTTGAATCCACACACGGGTTTCACTCTGGAAGTTGAGTGCCCGCATTGACAACCGTTCTGTTAGGTAGTTGCGTTTTGGATTTAGAAGCAGATATTTCCCTGTGCTTACTGCTGTTTCTTCCATATGCCGGTAATGGGCTGAAAACGCCTGTTTTGGGACTCTGCAGAGAAAGTGCTTGCAGACTGCTGAATCCACACACGGGTTTAACTCTGGAAGTTGAGTGCACACATTGACAACCGTTCTGTTAGGTAGCTGCGTTTTGGATTTAGAAGCAGATATTTCCCTGTGCTTACTGCTGTTTCTTCCGTATGCCGGTAATGGGCTGAAAACGCCTGTTTTGGGACTCTGCAGAGAAAGTGTTTGCAGACTGCTGAATCCACACACGGGTTGAACTCTGGAAGTTGAGTGCACACATTGACAACCGTTCTGTTAGATAGCTGCGTTTTGGATTTAGAAGCAGATATTTCCCTGTGCTTACTGCTGTTTCTTGCATATGCCGGTAATGGGCTGAAAACGCCTGTTTTGGGACTCTGCAGAGAAAGTGTTTGCAGACTTCTGAATCCACACACGGGTTTAACTCTGGAAGTTGAGTGCACACATTGACAACCGTTCTGTTAGATAGCTGCGTTTTGGATTTAGAAGCAGATATTTCCCTGTGCTTACTTCTGTTTCTTCCATATGTCGGTAATGGGCTGAAAACGCCTGTTTTGGGACTCTGCAGAGAAAGTGTTTGCAGACTGCTGAATCCACACACGGGTTGAACTCTGGAAGTTGAGTGCACACATTGACAACCGTTCTGTTAGATAGCTGCGTTTTGGATTTAGAAGAAGATATTTCCCTGTGCTTACTGCTGTTTCTTCCATATGCCGGTAATGGTCTGAAAACGCCTGTTTTGGGACTGTGCAGAGAAAGTGTTTGCAGACTGCTGAATCCACACACGGGTTTAACTCTGGAAGTTGAGTGCCCACATTGACAACCGTTCTGTTAGGTAGTTGCGTTTTGGATTTAGAAGCAGATATTTCCCTGTGCTTACTGCTGTTTCTTCCATATGACGGTAATGGGCTGAAAACGCCTGTTTTGGGACTCTGCAGAGAAAGTGTTTGCAGACTGCTGAATCCACACACGGGTTTAACTCTGGAAGTTGAGTGCACACATTGACAACCATTGTGTTATATAGCTGCGTTTTCGATTTAGAAGCAGATATTTCCCTGTGCTTACTGCTGTTTCTTCCATATGCCGGTAATGGGCTGAAAACGCCTGTTTTGGGACTCTGCAGAGAAATTGTTTGCAGACTGCTGAATCCACACACGGGTTTAACTCTGGAAGTTGAGTGCACACATTGACAACCGTTCGGTTACATAGCTGCGTTTTCGATTTAGAAGCAGATATTTCCCTGTGCTTACTGCTGTTTCTTCCATATGCCGGTAATGGGCTGAAAACACCTGTTTTGGGACTCTGCTGAGAAAGAGTTTGCAGACTGTTGAATCCACACACGGGTTTCACTCTGGAAGTTGTGTGCCCGCATTGACAAGCGTTCTGTTAGGTAGTTGCGTTTTGGATTTAGAAGCAGATATTTCCCTGTGCTTACTGCTGTTTCTTCCATATGCCGGTAATGGGCTGAAAACGCCTGTTTTGGGACTCTGCAGAGAAAGTGTTTGCAGACTGCTGAATCCACACACGGGTTTAACTCTGGAAGTGGAGTGCACACATTGACAACCGTTCTGTTAGATAGCTGCGTTTTGGATTTAGAAGCAGATATTTCCCTGTGCTTACTGCTGTTTCTTCCATATGCCGGTAATGGGTTGAAGACGCCTGTTTTGGGACTCTGCAGAGAAAGTGTTTGCAGACTGCTGAATCCACACACGGGTTTAACTCTGGAATTTGAGTGCACACATTGACAACCGTTCTGTTAGATAGCTGCGTTTTGGATTTAGAAGCAGATATTTCCCTGTGCTTACTGCTGTTTCTTCCATATGCCGCTAATGGGCTGAAAACGCCTGTTTTGGTACTCTGCAGAGAAAGTGTTTGCAGTCTGCTGAATCCACACACTGGTTTAACTCTGGAAGTTGAGTGCACACATTGACAACCGTTCTGTTAGAGAGCTGCCTTTTGGATTTATAAGCAGATATTTCCCTGTGCTTACAGCTGTTTCTTCCGTATGCCGGTAATGGGCTGAAAACGCCTGTTTTGGGACTCTGCAGAGAAAGTGTTTGCAGACTGCTGAATCCACACACGGGTTTAACTCTGGAAGTTGAGTGCACACATTCACAACCGTTCTGTTAGATAGCTGCGTTTTGGATTTAGAAGCAGATATTTCCCTGTGCTTACTTCTGTTTCTTCCATATGCCGGTAATGGGCTGAAAACGCCTGTTTTGGGACTCTGCAGAGAAAGTGTTTGCAGACTGCTGAATCCACACACGGGTTGAACTCTGGAAGTTGAGTGCACACATTGACAACCGTTCTGTCAGATAGCTGCGTTTTGGATTTAGAAGCAGATATTTCCCTGTGCTTACTGCTGTTTCTTCCATATGCCGGTAATTGTCTGAAAACGCCTGTTTTGGGACTCTGCAGAGAAAGTGTTTGCAGACTGCTGAATCCACACACGGGTTTAACTCTGGAAGTTGAGTGCACACATTGAAAACCGTTCTGTTAGGTAGCTGCGTTTTGGATTTAGAAGCAGATATTTCCCTGTGCTTACTGCTGTTTCTTCCATATGCCGGTAATGGGCTGAAAACGCCTGTTTTGGGACTCTGCAGAGAAAGTGTTTGCAGACTGCTGAATCCACACACGGGTTTAATTCTGGAAGTTGAGTGCATACATTGACAACCGTTCTGTTAGATAGCTGCGTTTTGTATTTAGAAGTAGATATTTCCCTGTGCTTACTGCTGTTTCTTTTATATGCCGGTAATGGGCTGAAAACGCGTGTTTTGGGATTCTGCAGAGAAAGTGTTTGCAGACTGCTGAATTCACACACTGGTTTAACTCTGGAAGTTGAGTGCACACATTGACAACCGTTCTGTTAGGTAGCTGCGTTTTGGATTTATAAGCAGATATTTCCCTGTGCTTACTGCTGTTTCTTCCGTATGCCGGTAATGGGCTGAAAACGCCTGTTTTGGGACTCTGCAGAGAAAGTGTTTGCAGACTGCTGAATCCACACACGGGTTTAACTCTGGAAGTTGAGTGCACACATTGACAACCGTTCTGTTAGATAGCTGCGTTTTGGATTTAGAAGCAGTTATTTCCCTGTGCTTACTGCTGTTTCTTCCATATGCCGGTAATGGGCTGAAAACGCCTGTTTTGGGACTCTGCAGAGAAAGTGTTTGCAGACTGCTGAATCCACACACGGGTTTAACTCTGGAAGTTGAGTGCACACATTGACAACCGTTCTGTTAGGTAGCTGCCTTTTGGATTTAGAAGCAGATATTTCCCTGTGCTTACTGCTGTTTCTTCCATAGGCCGGTAATGGGCTGAAAACGCCTGTTTTGGGACTCTGCAGAGAAAGTGTTTGCAGACTGCTGAATCCACACACGGGTTTAACTCTGGAAGTTGAGTGCACACATTGACAACCGTTCTGTTAGATAGCTGCGTTTTGGATTTAGAAGCAGATATTTCCCTGTGCTTACTGCTGTTTCTTCCATATGCAGGTAATGGGCTGAAAACGCCTGTTTTGGGACTCTGCAGAGAAAGTGTTTGCAGACTGCTGAATCCACACACGGGTTTAACTTTGGAAGTTGAGTGCACTCATTGACAACCGTTCTGTTAGATAGCTGCGTTTTGGATTTAGAAGCAGATATTTCCCTGTGCTTAGTGCTGTTTCTTCCATATGCCGGTAATGGGCTGAAAACGCCTGTTTTGGGACTCTGCAGAGAAAGTGTTTGCAGACTGCTGAATCCACACACGGGTTTAACTCTGGAAGTTGAGTGCACACATTGACAACCGTTCTGTTAGATAGCCGCGTTTTGGATTTAGAAGAAGATATTTCCCTGTGCTTACTGCTGTTTCTTCCATCTGCCGGTAATGGTCTGAAAACGCCTGTTTTGCGACTGTGCAGAGAAAGTGTTTGCAGACTGCTGAATCCACACACGGGTTTAACTCTGGAAGTTGAGTGCCCACATTGACAACCGTTCTGATAGGTAGTTGCGTTTTCGATTTAGAAGCAGATATTTCCCTGTGCTTACTGCTGTTTCTTCCATATGCCGGTAATGGGCTGAAAACGCCTGTTTTGGGACTCTGCAGAGAAAGTGTTTGCAGACTGCTGAATCCACACACGGGTTTAACTCTGGAAGTTGAGTGCACACATTGGCAACCGTTCTGATAGATAGCTGCGTTTTCGATTTAGAAGCAGATATTTCCTTGTGCTTACTGCTGTTTCTTCCTTATGCCGGTAATGGGCTGAAAACGCCTGTTTTGGGACTCTGCAGAGAAAGTGTTTGCAGACTGCTGAATCCACACACGGTTTTAACTCTGGAAGTTGAGTGCACACATTTACAACCGTTCGGTTAGATAGCTGCGTTTTCGATTTAGAAGCAGATATTTCCCTGTGCTTACTGCTGTTTCTTCCATATGCCTGTAATGGGCTGAAAACACCTGTTTTGGGACTCTGCTGAGAAAGAGTTTGCAGACTGTTGAATCCACACACGGGTTTCACTCTGGAAGTTGAGTGCCCGCATTGACAACCGTTCTGTTAGGTAGTTGCGTTTTGGATTTAGAAGCAGATATTTCCCTGTGCTTACTGCTGTTTCTTCCATATGCCGGTAATGGGCTGAAAACGCCTGTTTTGGGACTCTGCAGAGAAAGTGCTTGCAGACTGCTGAATCCACACACGGGTTGAACTCTGGAAGTTGAGTGCACACATTGACAACCGTTCTGTTAGGGAGCTGCGTTTTGGATTTAGAAGCAGATATTTCCCTGTGCTTACTGCTGTTTCTTCCGTATGCCGGTAATGGGCTGAAAACGCCTGTTTTGGGACTCTGCAGAGAAAGTGTTTGCAGACTGCTGAATCCACACACGGGTTTAACTCTGGAAGTTGAGTGCCCACATTGACAACCGTTCTGTTAGGTAGTTGCGTTTTGGATTTAGAAGCAGATATTTCCCTGTGCTTACTGCTGTTTCTTCCATATGACGGTAATGGGCTGAAAACGCCTGTTTTGGGACTCTGCAGAGAAAGTGTTTGCAGACTGCTGAATCCACACACGGGTTTAACTCTGGAAGTTGAGTGCACACATTGACAACCGTTGTATTATATAGCTGCGTTTTCGATTTAGAAGCAGATATTTCCCTGTGCTTACTGCTGTTTCTTCCATATGCCGGTAATGGGCTGAAAACGCCTGTTTTGGGACTCTGCAGAGAAAGTGTTTGCAGACTGCTGAATCCACACACGGGTTTAACTCTGGAAGTTGAGTGCACACATTGACAACCGTTCGGTTACATAGCTGCGTTTTCGATTTAGAAGCAGATATTTCCCTGTGCTTACTGCTGTTTCTTCCATATGCCGGTAATGGGCTGAAAACACCTGTTTTGGGACTCTGCTGAGAAAGAGTTTGCAGACTGTTGAATCCACACACGGGTTTCACTCTGGAAGTTGTGTGCCCGCATTGACAAGCGTTCTGTTAGGTAGTTGCGTTTTGGATTTAGAAGCAGATATTTCCCTGTGCTTACTGCTGTTTCTTCCATATGCCGGTAATGGGCTGAAAACGCCTGTTTTGGGACTCTGCAGAGAAAGTGTTTGCAGACTGCTGAATCCACACACGGGCTTAACTCTGGAAGTGGAGTGCACACATTGACAACCGTTCTGTTAGATAGCTGCGTTTTGGATTTAGAAGCAGATATTTCCCTGTGCTTACTGCTGTTTCTTCCATATGCCGGTAATGGGTTGAAGACGCCTGTTTTGGGACTCTGCAGAGAAAGTGTTTGCAGACTGCTGAATCCACACACGGGTTTAACTCTGGAAGTTGAGTGCACACATTGACAACCGTTCTGTTAGATAGCTGCGTTTTGGATTTAGAAGCAGATATTTCCCTGTGCTTACTGCTGTTTCTTCCATATGCCGGTAATGGGCTGAAAACGCCTGTTTTGGTACTCTGCAGAGAAAGTGTTTGCAGTCTGCTGAATCCACACACTGGTTTAACTCTGGAAGTTGAGTGCACACATTGACAACCGTTCTGTTAGAGAGCTGCCTTTTGGATTTATAAGCAGAAATTTCTCTGTGCTTACAGCTGTTTCTTCCGTATGCCGGTAATGGGCTGAAAACGCCTGTTTTGGGACTCTGCAGAGAAAGTGTTTGCAGACTGCTGAATCCACACACGGGTTTAACTCTGGAAGTTGAGTGCACACATTCACAACCGTTCTGTTAGATAGCTGCGTTTTGGATTTAGAAGCAGATATTTCCCTGTGCTTACTTCTGTTTCTTCCATATGCCGGTAATGGGCTGAAAACGCCTGTTTTGGGACTCTGCAGAGAAAGTGTTTGCAGACTGCTGAATCCACACACGGGTTGAACTCTGGAAGTTGAGTGCACACATTGACAACCGTTCTGTCAGATAGCTGCGTTTTGGATTTAGAAGCAGATATTTCCCTGTGCTTACTGCTGTTTCTTCCATATGCCGGTAATTGTCTGAAAACGCCTGTTTTGGGACTCTGCAGAGAAAGTGTTTGCAGACTGCTGAATCCACACACGGGTTTAACTCTGGAAGTTGAGTGCACACATTGAAAACCGTTCTGTTAGGTAGCTGCGTTTTGGATTTAGAAGCAGATATTTCCCTGTGCTTACTGCTGTTTCTTCCATATGCCGGTAATGGGCTGAAAACGCCTGTTTTGGGACTCTGCAGAGAAAGTGTTTGCAGACTGCTGAATCCACACACGGGTTTAATTCTGGAAGTTGAGTGCATACATTGACAACCGTTCTGTTAGATAGCTGCGTTTTGTATTTAGAAGTAGATATTTCCCTGTGCTTACTGCTGTTTCTTTTATATGCCGGTAATGGGCTGAAAACGCCTGTTTTGGGATTCTGCAGAGAAAGTGTTTGCAGACTGCTGAATCCACACACTGGTTTAACTCTGGAAGTTGAGTGCACACATTGACAACCGTTCTGTTAGGTAGCTGCGTTTTGGATTTATAAGCAGATATTTCCCTGTGCTTACTGCTGTTTCTTCCGTATGCCGGTAATGGGCTGAAAACGCCTGTTTTGGGACTCTGCAGAGAAAGTGTTTGCAGACTGCTGAATCCACACACGGGTTTAACTCTGGAAGTTGAGTGCACACATTGACAACCGTTCTGTTAGATAGCTGCGTTTTGGATTTAGAAGCAGTTATTTCCCTGTGCTTACTGCTGTTTCTTCCATATGCCGGTAATGGGCTGAAAACGCCTGTTTTGGGACTCTGCAGAGAAAGTGTTTGCAGACTGCTGAATCCACACACGGGTTTAACTCTGGAAGTTGAGTGCACACATTGACAACCGTTCTGTTAGGTAGCTGCCTTTTGGATTTAGAAGCAGATATTTCCCTGTGCTTACTGCTGTTTCTTCCATAGGCCGGTAATGGGCTGAAAACGGCTGTTTTGGGACTCTGCAGAGAAAGTGTTTGCAGACTGCTGAATCCACACACGGGTTTAACTCTGGAAGTTGAGTGCACACATTGACAACCGTTCTGTTAGATAGCTGCGTTTTGGATTTAGAAGCAGATATTTCCCTGTGCTTACTGCTGTTTCTTCCATATGCCGGTAATGGGCTGAAAACGCCTGTTTTGGGACTCTGCAGAGAAAGTGTTTGCAGACTGCTGAATCCACACACGGGTTTAACTCTGGAAGTTGAGTGCACTCATTGACAACCGTTCTGTTAGATAGCTGCGTTTTGGATTTAGAAGCAGATATTTCCCTGTGCTTACTGCTGTTTCTTCCATATGCCGGTAATGGGCTGAAAACGCCTGTTTTGGGACTCTGCAGAGAAAGTGTTTGCAGACTGCTGAATCCACACACGGGTTTAACTCTGGAAGTTGAGTGCACACATTGACAACCGTTCTGTTAGATAGCCGCGTTTTGGATTTAGAAGAAGATATTTCCCTGTGCTTACTGCTGTTTCTTCCATCTGCCGGTAATGGTCTGAAAACGCCTGTTTTGCGACTGTGCAGAGAAAGTGTTTGCAGACTGCTGAATCCACACACGGGTTTAACTCTGGAAGTTGAGTGCCCACATTGACAACCGTTCTGTTAGGTAGTTGCGTTTTCGATTTAGAAGCAGATATTTCCCTGTGCTTACTGCTGTTTCTTCCATATGCCGGTAATGGGCTGAAAACGCCTGTTTTGGGACTCTGCAGAGAAAGTGTTTGCAGACTGCTGAATCCACACACGGGTTTAACTCTGGAAGTTGAGTGCACACATTGGCAACCGTTCTGCTAGATAGCTGCGTTTTCGATTTAGAAGCAGATATTTCCCTGTGCTTACTGCTGTTTCTTCCATATGCCGGTAATGGGCTGAAAACGCCTGTTTTGGGACTCTGCAGAGAAAGTGTTTGCAGACTGCTGAATCCACACACGGTTTTAACTCTGGAAGTTGAGTGCACACATTTACAACCGTTCGGTTAGATAGCTGCGTTTTCGATTTAGAAGCAGATATTTCCCTGTGCTTACTGCTGTTTCTTCCATATGCCTGTAATGGGCTGAAAACACCTGTTTTGGGACTCTGCTGAGAAAGAGTTTGCAGACTGTTGAATCCACACACGGGTTTCACTCTGGAAGTAGAGTGCCCGCATTGACAACCGTTCTGTTAGGTAGTTGCGTTTTGGATTTAGAAGCAGATATTTCCCTGTGCTTACTGCTGTTTCTTCCATATGCCGGTAATGGGCTGAAAACGCCTGTTTTGGGACTCTGCAGAGAAAGTGCTTGCAGACTGCTGAATCCACACACGGGTTTAACTCTGGAAGTTGAGTGCACACATTGACAACCGTTCTGTTAGGTAGCTGCGTTTTGGATTTAGAAGCAGATATTTCCCTGTGCTTACTGCTGTTTCTTCCGTATGCCGGTAATGGGCTGAAAACGCCTGTTTTGGGACTCTGCAGAGAAAGTGTTTGCAGGCTGCTGAATCCACACACGGGTTGAACTCTGGAAGTTGAGTGCACACATTGACAACCGTTCTGTTAGATAGCTGCGTTTTGGATTTAGAAGCAGATATTTCCCTGTGCTTACTGCTGTTTCTTCCATATGCCGGTAATGGGCTGAAAACGCCTGTTTTGGGACTCGGCAGAGAAAGTGTTTGCAGACTTCTGAATCCACACACGGGTTTAACTCTGGAAGTTGAGTGCACACATTGACAACCGTTCTGTTAGATAGCTGCGTTTTGGATTTAGAAGCAGATATTTCCCTGTGCTTACTTCTGTTTCTTCCATATGTCGGTAATGGGCTGAAAACGCCTGTTTTGGGACTCTGCAGAGAAAGTGTTTGCAGACTGCTGAATCCACACACGGGTTTAACTCTGGAAGTTGAGTGCACACATTCACAACCGTTCTATTAGATAGCTGCATTTTGGATTTAGAAGAAGATATTTCCCTGTGCTTACTGCTGTTTCTTCCATATGCCGGTAATGGTCTGAAAACGCCTGTTTTGGGACTGTGCAGAGAAAGTGTTTGCAGACTGCTGAATCCACACACGGGTTTAACTCTGGAAGTTGAGTGCCCACATTGACAACCGTTCTGTTAGGTAGTTGCGTTTTGGATTTAGAAGCAGATATTTCCCTGTGCTTACTGCTGTTTCTTCCATATGACGGTAATGGGCTGAAAACGCCTGTTTTGGGACTCTGCAGAGAAAGTGTTTGCAGACTGCTGAATCCACACACGGGTTTAACTCTGGAAGTTGAGTGCACACATTGACAACCGTTGTGTTATATAGCTGCGTTTTCGATTTAGAAGCAGATATTTCCCTGTGCTTACTGCTGTTTCTTCCATATGCCGGTAATGGGCTGAAAACGCCTCTTTTGGGACTCTGCAGAGAAAGTGTTTGCAGACTGCTGAATCCACACACGGGTTTAACTCTGGAAGTTGAGTGCACACATTGACAACCGTTCGGTTACATACCTGCGTTTTCGATTTAGAAGCAGATATTTCCCTGTGCTTACTGCTGTTTCTTCCATATGCCGGTAATGGGCTGAAAACACCTGTTTTGGGACTCTGCTGAGAAAGAGTTTGCAGACTGTTGAATCCACACACGGGTTTCACTCTGGAAGTTGAGTGCCCGCATTGACAAGCGTTCTGTTAGGTAGTTGCGTTTTGGATTTAGAAGCAGATATTTCCCTGTGCTTACTGTTGTTTCTTCCATATGCCGGTAATGGGCTGAAAACGCCTGTTTTGGGACTCTGCAGAGAAAGTGTTTGCAGACTGCTGAATCCACACACGGGTTTAACTCTGGAAGTTGAGTGCACACATTGACAACCGTTCTGTTAGATAGCTGCGTTTTGGATTTAGAAGCAGATATTTCCCTGTGCTTACTGCTGTTTCTTCCATATGCCGGTAATGGGCTGAAAACGCCTGTTTTGGGACTCTGCAGAGAAAGTGTTTGCAGACTGCTGAATCCACACACGGGTTTAACTCTGGAAGTTGAGTGCACACATTGACAACCGTTCTGTTAGATAGCTGCGTTTTGGATTTAGAAGCAGATATTTCCCTGTGCTTACTGCTGTTTCTTCCATATGCCGCTAATGGGCTGAAAACGCCTGTTTTGGTACTCTGCAGAGAAAGTGTTTGCAGTCTGCTGAATCCACACACTGGTTTAACTCTGGAAGTTGAGTGCACACATTGACAACCGTTCTGTTAGAGAGCTGCCTTTTGGATTTATAAGCAGATATTTCCCTGTGCTTACAGCTGTTTCTTCCGTATGCCGGTAATGGGCTGAAAACGCCTGTTTTGGGACTCTGCAGAGAAAGTGTTTGCAGACTGCTGAATCCACACACGGGTTTAACTCTGGAAGTTGAGTGCACACATTCACAACCGTTCTGTTAGATAGCTGCGTTTTGGATTTAGAAGCAGATATTTCCCTGTGCTTACTTCTGTTTCTTCCATATGCCGGTAATGGGCTGAAAACGCCTGTTTTGGGACTCTGCAGAGAAAGTGTTTGCAGACTGCTGAATCCACACACGGGTTGAACTCTGGAAGTTGAGTGCACACATTGACAACCGTTCTGTCAGATAGCTGCGTTTTGGATTTAGAAGCAGATATTTCCCTGTGCTTACTGCTGTTTCTTCCATATGCCGGTAATGGTCTGAAAACGCCTGTTTTGGGACTCTGCAGAGAAAGTGTTTGCAGACTGCTGAATCCACACACGGGTTTAACTCTGGAAGTTGAGTGCACACATTGAAAACCGTTCTGTTAGAAAGCTGCGTTTTGGATTTAGAAGCAGATATTTCCCTGTGCTTACTGCTGTTTCTTCCATATGCCGGTAATGGGCTGAAAACGCCTGTTTTCGGACTCTGCAGAGAAAGTGTTTGCAGACTGCTGAATCCACACACGGGTTTAATTCTGGAGGTTGAGTGCATACATTGACAACCGTTCTGTTAGATAGCTGCGTTTTGTATTTAGAAGTAGATATTTCCCTGTGCTTACTGCTGTTTCTTTTATATGCCGGTAATGGGCTGAAAACGCCTGTTTTGGGATTCTGCAGAGAAAGTGTTTGCAGACTGCTGAATCCACACACTGGTTTAACTCTGGAAGTTGAGTGCACACATTGACAACCGTTCTGTTAGGTAGCTGCGTTTTGGATTTATAAGCAGATATTTCCCTGTGCTTACTGCTGTTTCTTCCGTATGCCGGTAATGGGCTGAAAACGCCTGTTTTGGGACTCTGCAGAGAAAGTGTTTGCAGACTGCTGAATCCACACACGGGTTTAACTCTGGAAGTTGAGTGCACACATTGACAACCGTTCTGTTAGATAGCTGCGTTTTGGATTTAGAAGCAGTTATTTCCCTGTGCTTACTGCTGTTTCTTCCATATGCCGGTAATGGGCTGAAAACGCCTGTTTTGGGACTCTGCAGAGAAAGTGTTTGCAGACTGCTGAATCCACACACGGGTTTAACTCTGGAAGTTGAGTGCACACATTGACAACCGTTCTGTTAGGTAGCTGCGTTTTGGATTTAGAAGCAGATATTTCCCTGTGCTTACTGCTGTTTCTTCCATAGGCCGGTAATGGGCTGAAAACGGCTCTTTTGGGACTCTGCAGAGAAAGTGTTTGCAGACTGCTGAATCCACACACGGGTTTAACTCTGGAAGTTGAGTGCACACATTGACAACCGTTCTGTTAGATAGCTGCGTTTTGGATTTAGAAGCAGATATTTCCCTGTGCTTACTGCTGTTTCTTCCATATGCCGGTAATGGGCTGAAAACGCCTGTTTTGGGACTCTGCAGAGAAAGTGTTTGCAGACTGCTGAATCCACACACGGGTTTAACTCTGGAAGTTGAGTGCACTCATTGACAACCGTTCTGTTAGATAGCTGCGTTTTGGATTTAGAAGCAGATATTTCCCTGTGCTTACTGCTGTTTCTTCCATATGCCGGTAATGGGCTGAAAACGTCTGTTTTGGGACTCTGCAGAGAAAGTGTTTGCAGACTGCTGAATCCACACACGGGTTTAAGTCTGGAAGTTGAGTGCACACATTGACAACCGTTCTGTTAGATAGCTGCGTTTTGGATTTAGAAGAAGATATTTCCCTGTGCTTACTGCTGTTTCTTCCATCTGCCGGTAATGGTCTGAAAACGCCTGTTTTGCGACTGTGCAGAGAAAGTGTTTGCAGACTGCTGAATCCACACACGGGTTTAACTCTGGAAGTTGAGTGCCCACATTGACAACTGTTCTGTTAGGTAGTTGCGTTTTCGATTTAGAAGCAGATATTTCCCTGTGTTTACTGCTGTTTCTTCCATATGCCGGTAATGGGCTGAAAACACCTGTTTTGGGACTCTGCAGAGAAAGTGTTTGCAGACTGCTGAATCCACACACGGGTTTAACTCTGGAAGTTGAGTGCACACATTGACAACCGTTCTGTTAGATAGCTGCGTTTTCGATTTAGAAGCAGATATTTCCCTGTGCTTACTGCTGTTTCTTCCATATGCCGGTAATGGGCTGAAAACGCCTGTTTTGGGACTATGCAGAGAAAGTGTTTGCAGACTGCTGAATCCACACACGGTTTTAACTCTGGAAGTTGAGTGCACACATTTACAACCGTTCAGTTAGATAGCTGCGTTTTCGATTTAGAAGCAGATATTTCCCTGTGCTTACTGCTGTTTCTTCCTTATGCCTGTAATGGACTGAAAACACCTGTTTTGGGACTCTGCTGAGAAAGAGTTTGCAGACTGTTGAATCCACACACGGGTTTCACTCTGGAAGTTGAGTGCCCGCATTGACAACCGTTCTGTTAGGTAGTTGCGTTTTGGATTTAGAAGCAGATATTTCCCTGTGCTTACTGCTGTTTCTTCCATATGCCGGTAATGGGCTGAAAACGCCTGTTTTGGGACTCTGCAGAGAAAGTGCTTGCAGACTGCTGAATCCACACACGGGTTTAACTCTGGAAGTTGAGTGCACACATTGACAACCGTTCTGTTAGGTAGCTGCGTTTTGGATTTAGAAGCAGATATTTCCCTGTGCTTACTGCTGTTTCTTCCGTATGCCGGTAATGGGCTGAAAACGCCTGTTTTGGGACTCTGCAGAGAAAGTGTTTGCAGACTGCTGAATCCACACACGGGTTGAACTCTGGAAGTTGAGTGCACACATTGACAACCGTTCTGTTAGATAGCTGCGTTTTGGATTTAGAAGCAGATATTTCCCTGTGCTTACTGCTGTTTCTTCCATATGCCGGTAATGGGCTGAAAACGCCTGTTTTGGGATTCTGCAGAGAAAGTGTTTGCAGACTTCTGAATCCACACACGGGTTGAACTCTGGAAGTTGAGTGCACACATTGACAACCGTTCTGTTAGATAGCTGCGTTTTGGATTTAGAAGCAGATATTTCCCTGTGCTTACTTCTGTTTCTTCCATATGTCGGTAATGGGCTGAAAACGCCTGTTTTGGGACTCTGCAGAGAAAGTGTTTGCAGACTGCTGAATCCACACACGAGTTGAACTCTGGAAGTTGAGTGCACACATTGACAACCGTTCTGTTAGATAGCTGCGTTTTGGATTTAGAAGAAGATATTTCCCTGTGCTTACTGCTGTTTCTTCCATATGCCGGTAATGGGCTGAAAACGCCTGTTTTGGGACTCTGCAG
Organism: Aotus nancymaae; assembly: GCF_030222135.1. Lineage (NCBI taxonomy): Eukaryota > Metazoa > Chordata > Mammalia > Primates > Aotidae > Aotus > Aotus nancymaae. Next base: position 81,261 of record NW_026989288.1, read on the forward strand.
AGAAAGTGTTTGCAGACTGCTGAATCCACACACGGGTTTAACTCTGGAAGTTGAGTGCACACATTGACAACCGTTCTGTTAGGTAGCTGCCTTTTGGATTTAGAAGCAGATATTTCCCTGTGCTTACTGCTGTTTCTTCCATAGGCCGGTAATGGGCTGAAAACGCCTGTTTTGGGACTCTGCAGAGAAAGTGTTTGCAGACTGCTGAATCCACACACGGGTTTAACTCTGGAAGTTGAGTGCACACATTGACAACCGTTCTGTTAGATAGCTGCGTTTTGGATTTAGAAGCAGATATTTCCCTGTGCTTACTGCTGTTTCTTCCATATGCCGGTAATGGGCTGAAAACGCCTGTTTTGGGACTCTGCAGAGAAAGTGTTTGCAGACTGCTGAATCCACACACGGGTTTAACTCTGGAAGTTGAGTGCACTCATTGACAACCGTTCTGTTAGATAGCTGCGTTTTGGATTTAGAAGCAGATATTTCCCTGTGCTTACTGCTGTTTCTTTCATATGCCGGTAATGGGCTGAAAACGTCTGTTTTGGGACTCTGCAGAGAAAGTGTTTGCAGACTGCTGAATCCACACACGAGTTTAAGTCTGGAAGTTGAGTGCACACATTTACAACCGTTCAGTTAGATAGCTGCGTTTTCGATTTAGAAGCAGATATTTCCCTGTGCTTACTGCTGTTTCTTCCTTATGCCTGTAATGGGCTGAAAACACCTGTTTTGGGACTCTGCTGAGAAAGAGTTTGCAGACTGTTGAATCCAAACACGGGTTTCACTCTGGAAGTTGAGTGCCCGCATTGACAACCGTTCTGTTAGGTAGTTGCGTTTTGGATTTAGAAGCAGATATTTCCCTGTGCTTACTGCTGTTTCTTCCGTATGCCGGTAATGGGCTGAAAACGCCTGTTTTGGGACTCTGCAGAGAAAGTGTTTGCAGACTGCTGAATCCACACACGGGTTTAACTCTGGAAGTTGAGTGCACACATTGACAACCGTTCTGTTAGATAGCTGCGTTTTGGATTTAGAAGCAGTTATTTCCCTGTGCTTACTGCTGTTTCTTCCATATGCCGGTAATGGGCTGAAAACGCCTGTTTTGGGACTCTGCAGAGAAAGTGTTTGCAGACTGCTGAATCCACACACGGGTTTAACTCTGGAAGTTGAGTGCACACATTGACAACCGTTCTGTTAGGTAGCTGCCTTTTGGATTTAGAAGCAGATATTTCCCTGTGCTTACTGCTGTTTCTTCCATAGGCCGGTAATGGGCTGAAAACGGCTGTTTTGGGACTCTGCAGAGAAAGTGTTTGCAGACTGCTGAATCCACACACGGGTTTAACTCTGGAAGTTGAGTGCACACATTGACAACCGTTCTGTTAGATAGCTGCGTTTTGGATTTAGAAGCAGATATTTCCCTGTGCTTACTGCTGTTTCTTCCATATGCCGGTAATGGGCTGAAAACGCCTGTTTTGGGACTCTGCAGAGAAAGTGTTTGCAGACTGCTGAATCCACACACGGGTTTAACTCTGGAAGTTGAGTGCACTCATTGACAACCGTTCTGTTAGATAGCTGCGTTTTGGATTTAGAAGCAGATATTTCCCTGTGCTTACTGCTGTTTCTTCCATATGCCGGTAATGGGCTGAAAACGCCTGTTTTGGGACTCTGCAGAGAAAGTGTTTGCAGACTGCTGAATCCACACACGGGTTTAACTCTGGAAGTTGAGTGCACACATTGACAACCGTTCTGTTAGATAGCCGCGTTTTGGATTTAGAAGAAGATATTTCCCTGTGCTTACTGCTGTTTCTTCCATCTGCCGGTAATGGTCTGAAAACGCCTGTTTTGCGACTGTGCAGAGAAAGTGTTTGCAGACTGCTGAATCCACACACGGGTTTAACTCTGGAAGTTGAGTGCCCACATTGACAACCGTTCTGTTAGGTAGTTGCGTTTTCGATTTAGAAGCAGATATTTCCCTGTGCTTACTGCTGTTTCTTCCATATGCCGGTAATGGGCTGAAAACGCCTGTTTTGGGACTCTGCAGAGAAAGTGTTTGCAGACTGCTGAATCCACACACGGGTTTAACTCTGGAAGTTGAGTGCACACATTGGCAACCGTTCTGCTAGATAGCTGCGTTTTCGATTTAGAAGCAGATATTTCCCTGTGCTTACTGCTGTTTCTTCCATATGCCGGTAATGGGCTGAAAACGCCTGTTTTGGGACTCTGCAGAGAAAGTGTTTGCAGACTGCTGAATCCACACACGGTTTTAACTCTGGAAGTTGAGTGCACACATTTACAACCGTTCGGTTAGATAGCTGCGTTTTCGATTTAGAAGCAGATATTTCCCTGTGCTTACTGCTGTTTCTTCCATATGCCTGTAATGGGCTGAAAACACCTGTTTTGGGACTCTGCTGAGAAAGAGTTTGCAGACTGTTGAATCCACACACGGGTTTCACTCTGGAAGTAGAGTGCCCGCATTGACAACCGTTCTGTTAGGTAGTTGCGTTTTGGATTTAGAAGCAGATATTTCCCTGTGCTTACTGCTGTTTCTTCCATATGCCGGTAATGGGCTGAAAACGCCTGTTTTGGGACTCTGCAGAGAAAGTGCTTGCAGACTGCTGAATCCACACACGGGTTTAACTCTGGAAGTTGAGTGCACACATTGACAACCGTTCTGTTAGGTAGCTGCGTTTTGGATTTAGAAGCAGATATTTCCCTGTGCTTACTGCTGTTTCTTCCGTATGCCGGTAATGGGCTGAAAACGCCTGTTTTGGGACTCTGCAGAGAAAGTGTTTGCAGGCTGCTGAATCCACACACGGGTTGAACTCTGGAAGTTGAGTGCACACATTGACAACCGTTCTGTTAGATAGCTGCGTTTTGGATTTAGAAGCAGATATTTCCCTGTGCTTACTGCTGTTTCTTCCATATGCCGGTAATGGGCTGAAAACGCCTGTTTTGGGACTCGGCAGAGAAAGTGTTTGCAGACTTCTGAATCCACACACGGGTTTAACTCTGGAAGTTGAGTGCACACATTGACAACCGTTCTGTTAGATAGCTGCGTTTTGGATTTAGAAGCAGATATTTCCCTGTGCTTACTTCTGTTTCTTCCATATGTCGGTAATGGGCTGAAAACGCCTGTTTTGGGACTCTGCAGAGAAAGTGTTTGCAGACTGCTGAATCCACACACGGGTTGAACTCTGGAAGTTGAGTGCACACATTCACAACCGTTCTATTAGATAGCTGCATTTTGGATTTAGAAGAAGATATTTCCCTGTGCTTACTGCTGTTTCTTCCATATGCCGGTAATGGTCTGAAAACGCCTGTTTTGGGACTGTGCAGAGAAAGTGTTTGCAGACTGCTGAATCCACACACGGGTTTAACTCTGGAAGTTGAGTGCCCACATTGACAACCGTTCTGTTAGGTAGTTGCGTTTTGGATTTAGAAGCAGATATTTCCCTGTGCTTACTGCTGTTTCTTCCATATGACGGTAATGGGCTGAAAACGCCTGTTTTGGGACTCTGCAGAGAAAGTGTTTGCAGACTGCTGAATCCACACACGGGTTTAACTCTGGAAGTTGAGTGCACACATTGACAACCGTTGTGTTATATAGCTGCGTTTTCGATTTAGAAGCAGATATTTCCCTGTGCTTACTGCTGTTTCTTCCATATGCCGGTAATGGGCTGAAAACGCCTGTTTTGGGACTCTGCAGAGAAAGTGTTTGCAGACTGCTGAATCCACACACGGGTTTAACTCTGGAAGTTGAGTGCACACATTGACAACCGTTCGGTTACATACCTGCGTTTTCGATTTAGAAGCAGATATTTCCCTGTGCTTACTGCTGTTTCTTCCATATGCCGGTAATGGGCTGAAAACACCTGTTTTGGGACTCTGCTGAGAAAGAGTTTGCAGACTGTTGAATCCACACACGGGTTTCACTCTGGAAGTTGAGTGCCCGCATTGACAAGCGTTCTGTTAGGTAGTTGCGTTTTGGATTTAGAAGCAGATATTTCCCTGTGCTTACTGCTGTTTCTTCCATATGCCGGTAATGGGCTGAAAACGCCTGTTTTGGGACTCTGCAGAGAAAGTGTTTGCAGACTGCTGAATCCACACACGGGTTTAACTCTGGAAGTTGAGTGCACACATTGACAACCGTTCTGTTAGATAGCTGCGTTTTGGATTTAGAAGCAGATATTTCCCTGTGCTTACTGCTGTTTCTTCCATATGCCGGTAATGGGCTGAAAACGCCTGTTTTGGGACTCTGCAGAGAAAGTGTTTGCAGACTGCTGAATCCACACACGGGTTTAACTCTGGAAGTTGAGTGCACACATTGACAACCGTTCTGTTAGATAGCTGCGTTTTGGATTTAGAAGCAGATATTTCCCTGTGCTTACTGCTGTTTCTTCCATATGCCGCTAATGGGCTGAAAACGCCTGTTTTGGTACTCTGCAGAGAAAGTGTTTGCAGTCTGCTGAATCCACACACTGGTTTAACTCTGGAAGTTGAGTGCACACATTGACAACCGTTCTGTTAGAGAGCTGCCTTTTGGATTTATAAGCAGATATTTCCCTGTGCTTACAGCTGTTTCTTCCGTATGCCGGTAATGGGCTGAAAACGCCTGTTTTGGGACTCTGCAGAGAAAGTGTTTGCAGACTGCTGAATCCACACACGGGTTTAACTCTGGAAGTTGAGTGCACACATTCACAACCATTCTGTTAGATAGCTGCGTTTTGGATTTAGAAGCAGATATTTCCCTGTGCTTACTTCTGTTTCTTCCATATGCCGGTAATGGGCTGAAAACGCCTGTTTTGGGACTCTGCAGAGAAAGTGTTTGCAGACTGCTGAATCCACACACGGGTTGAACTCTGGAAGTTGAGTGCACACATTGACAACCGTTCTGTCAGATAGCTGCGTTTTGGATTTAGAAGCAGATATTTCCCTGTGCTTACTGCTGTTTCTTCCATATGCCGGTAATGGGCTGAAAACGCCTGTTTTGGGACTCTGCAGAGAAAGTGTTTGCAGACTGCTGAATCCACACACGGGTTTAACTCTGGAAGTTGAGTGCACACATTGAAAACCGTTCTGTTAGAAAGCTGCGTTTTGGATTTAGAAGCAGATATTTCCCTGTGCTTACTGCTGTTTCTTCCATATGCCGGTAATGGGCTGAAAACGCCTGTTTTCGGACTCTGCAGAGAAAGTGTTTGCAGACTGCTGAATCCACACACGGGTTTAATTCTGGAGGTTGAGTGCATACATTGACAACCGTTCTGTTAGATAGCTGCGTTTTGTATTTAGAAGTAGATATTTCCCTGTGCTTACTGCTGTTTCTTTTATATGCCGGTAATGGGCTGAAAACGCCTGTTTTGGGATTCTGCAGAGAAAGTGTTTGCAGACTGCTGAATCCACACACTGGTTTAACTCTGGAAGTTGAGTGCACACATTGACAACCGTTCTGTTAGGTAGCTGCGTTTTGGATTTATAAGCAGATATTTCCCTGTGCTTACTGCTGTTTCTTCCGTATGCCGGTAATGGGCTGAAAACGCCTGTTTTGGGACTCTGCAGAGAAAGTGTTTGCAGACTGCTGAATCCACACACGGGTTTAACTCTGGAAGTTGAGTGCACACATTGACAACCGTTCTGTTAGATAGCTGCGTTTTGGATTTAGAAGCAGTTATTTCCCTGTGCTTACTGCTGTTTCTTCCATATGCCGGTAATGGGCTGAAAACGCCTGTTTTGGGACTCTGCAGAGAAAGTGTTTGCAGACTGCTGAATCCACACACGGGTTTAACTCTGGAAGTTGAGTGCACTCATTGACAACCGTTCTGTTAGATAGCTGCGTTTTGGATTTAGAAGCAGATATTTCCCTGTGCTTACTGCTGTTTCTTCCATAGGCCGGTAATGGGCTGAAAACGTCTGTTTTGGGACTCTGCAGAGAAAGTGTTTGCAGACTGCTGAATCCACACACGGGTTTAAGTCTGGAAGTTGAGTGCACACATTGACAACCGTTCTGTTAGATAGCTGCGTTTTGGATTTAGAAGAAGATATTTCCCTGTGCTTACTGCTGTTTCTTCCATCTGCCGGTAATGGTCTGAAAACGCCTGTTTTGCGACTGTGCAGAGAAAGTGTTTGCAGACTGCTGAATCCACACACGGGTTTAACTCTGGAAGTTGAGTGCCCACATTGACAACTGTTCTGTTAGGTAGTTGCGTTTTCGATTTAGAAGCAGATATTTCCCTGTGTTTACTGCTGTTTCTTCCATATGCCGGTAATGGGCTGAAAACACCTGTTTTGGGACTCTGCAGAGAAAGTGTTTGCAGACTGCTGAATCCACACACGGGTTTAACTCTGGAAGTTGAGTGCACACATTGACAACCGTTCTGTTAGATAGCTGCGTTTTCGATTTAGAAGCAGATATTTCCCTGTGCTTACTGCTGTTTCTTCCATATGCCGGTAATGGGCTGAAAACGCCTGTTTTGGGACTATGCAGAGAAAGTGTTTGCAGACTGCTGAATCCACACACGGTTTTAACTCTGGAAGTTGAGTGCACACATTTACAACCGTTCAGTTAGATAGCTGCGTTTTCGATTTAGAAGCAGATATTTCCCTGTGCTTACTGCTGTTTCTTCCTTATGCCTGTAATGGACTGAAAACACCTGTTTTGGGACTCTGCTGAGAAAGAGTTTGCAGACTGTTGAATCCACACACGGGTTTCACTCTGGAAGTTGAGTGCCCGCATTGACAACCGTTCTGTTAGGTAGTTGCGTTTTGGATTTAGAAGCAGATATTTCCCTGTGCTTACTGCTGTTTCTTCCATATGCCGGTAATGGGCTGAAAACGCCTGTTTTGGGACTCTGCAGAGAAAGTGCTTGCAGACTGCTGAATCCACACACGGGTTTAACTCTGGAAGTTGAGTGCACACATTGACAACCGTTCTGTTAGGTAGCTGCGTTTTGGATTTAGAAGCAGATATTTCCCTGTGCTTACTGCTGTTTCTTCCGTATGCCGGTAATGGGCTGAAAACGCCTGTTTTGGGACTCTGCAGAGAAAGTGTTTGCAGACTGCTGAATCCACACACGGGTTTAACTCTGGAAGTTGAGTGCACACATTGACAACCGTTCTGTTAGATAGCTGCGTTTTGGATTTAGAAGCAGATATTTCCCTGTGGTTACTGCTGTTTCTTCCATATGCCGGTAATGGGCTGAAAACGCCTGTTTTGGGACTCTGCAGAGAAAGTGTTTGCAGACTTCTGAATCCACACACGGGTTTAACTCTGGAAGTTGAGTGCACACATTGACAACCGTTCTGTTAGATAGCTGCGTTTTGGATTTAGAAGCAGATATTTCCCTGTGCTTACTTCTGTTTCTTCCATATGTCGGTAATGGGCTGAAAACGCCTGTTTTGGGACTCTGCAGAGAAAGTGTTTGCAGACTGCTGAATCCACACACGAGTTGAACTCTGGAAGTTGAGTGCACACATTGACAACCGTTCTGTTAGATAGCTGCGTTTTGGATTTAGAAGAAGATATTTCCCTGTGCTTACTGCTGTTTCTTCCATATGCCGGTAATGGGCTGAAAACGCCTGTTTTGGGACTCTGCAGAGAAAGTGTTTGCAGACTGCTGAATCCACACACGGGTTTAACTCTGGAAGTTGAGTGCACACATTGACAACCGTTCTGTTAGGTAGCTGCCTTTTGGATTTAGAAGCAGATATTTCCCTGTGCTTACTGCTGTTTCTTCCATAGGCCGGTAATGGGCTGAAAACGGCTGTTTTGGGACTCTGCAGAGAAAGTGTTTGCAGACTGCTGAATCCACACACGGGTTTAACTCTGGAAGTTGAGTGCACACATTGACAACCGTTCTGTTAGATAGCTGCGTTTTGGATTTAGAAGCAGATATTTCCCTGTGCTTACTGCTGTTTCTTCCATATGCCGGTAATGGGCTGAAAACGCCTGTTTTGGGACTCTGCAGAGAAAGTGTTTGCAGACTGCTGAATCCACACACGGGTTTAACTCTGGAAGTTGAGTGCACTCATTGACAACCATTCTGTTAGATAGCTGCGTTTTGGATTTAGAAGCAGATATTTCCCTGTGCTTACTGCTGTTTCTTTCATATGCCGGTAATGGGCTGAAAACGTCTGTTTTGGGACTCTGCAGAGAAAGTGTTTGCAGACTGCTGAATCCACACACGAGTTTAAGTCTGGAAGTTGAGTGCACACATTTACAACCGTTCAGTTAGATAGCTGCGTTTTCGATTTAGAAGCAGATATTTCCCTGTGCTTACTGCTGTTTCTTCCTTATGCCTGTAATGGGCTGAAAACACCTGTTTTGGGACTCTGCTGAGAAAGAGTTTGCAGACTGTTGAATCCAAACACGGGTTTCACTCTGGAAGTTGAGTGCCCGCATTGACAACCGTTCTGTTAGGTAGTTGCGTTTTGGATTTAGAAGCAGATATTTCCCTGTGCTTACTGCTGTTTCTTCCATATGCCGGTAATGGGCTGAAAACGCCTGTTTTGGGACTCTGCAGAGAAAGTGCTTCCAGACTGCTGAATCCACACACGGGTTTAACTCTGGAAGTTGAGTGCACACATTGACAACCGTTCTGTTAGGTAGCTGCGTTTTGGATTTAGAAGCAGATATTTCCCTGTGCTTACTGCTGTTTCTTCCGTATGCCGGTAATGGGCTGAAAACGCCTGTTTTGGGACTCTGCAGAGAAAGTGTTTGCAGACTGCTGAATCCACACACGGGTTGAACTCTGGAAGTTGAGTGCACACATTGACAACCGTTCTGTTAGATAGCTGCGTTTTGGATTTAGAAGCAGATATTTCCCTGTGCTTACTGCTGTTTCTTCCATATGCCGGTAATGGGCTGAAAACGCCTGTTTTGGGACTCTGCAGAGAAAGTGTTTGCAGACTTCTGAATCCACACACGGGTTTAACTCTGGAAGTTGAGTGCACACATTGACAACCGTTCTGTTAGATAGCTGCGTTTTGGATTTAGAAGCAGATATTTCCCTGTGCTTACTTCTGTTTCTTCCATATGTCGGTAATGGGCTGAAAACGCCTGTTTTGGGACTCTGCAGAGAAAGTGTTTGCAGACTGCTGAATCCACACACGAGTTGAACTCTGGAAGTTGAGTGCACACATTGACAACCGTTCTGTTAGATAGCTGCGTTTTGGATTTAGAAGAAGATATTTCCCTGTGCTTACTGCTGTTTCTTCCATATGCTGGTAATGGTCTGAAAACGCCTGTTTTGGGACTGTGCAGAGAAAGTGTTTGCAGACTGCTGAATCCACACATGGGTTTAACTCTGGAAGTTGAGTGCACACATTGACAACCGTTCGGTTAGGTAGTTGCGTTTTGGATTTAGAAGCAGATATTTCCCTGTGCTTACTGCTGTTTCTTCCATATGACGGTAATGGGCTGAAAACGCCTGTTTTGGGACTCTGCAGAGAAAGTGTTTGCAGACTGCTGAATCCACACACGGGTTTAACTCTGGAAGTTGAGTTCACACATTGACAACCGTTGTGTTATATAGCTGCGTTTTGGATTTAGAAGCAGATATTTCCCTGTGCTTACTGCTGTTTCTTCCATATGCTGGTAATGGGCTGAAAACGCCTGTTTTGGGACTCTGCAGAGAAAGTGTTTGCAGACTGCTGAATCCACACACGGGTTTAACTCTGGAAGTTGAGTGCACACATTGACAACCGTTCGGTTACATAGCTGCGTTTTCGATTTAGAAGCAGATATTTCCCTGTGCTTACTGCTGTTTCTTCCATATGCCGGTAATGGGCTGAAAACACCTGTTTTGGGACTCTGCTGAGAAAGAGTTTGCAGACTGTTGAATCCACACACGGGTTTCACTCTGGAAGTTGAGTGCCCGCATTGACAAGCGTTCTGTTAGGTAGTTGCGTTTTGGATTTAGAAGCAGATATTTCCCTGTGCTTACTGCTGTTTCTTCCATATGCCGGTAATGGGCTGAAAACGCCTGTTTTGGGACTCTGCAGAGAAAGTGTTTGCAGACTGCTGAATCCACACACGGGTTTAACTCTGGAAGTTGAGTGCACACATTGACAACCGTTCTGTTAGATAGCTGCGTTTTGGATTTAGAAGCAGATATTTCCCTGTTCTTACTGCTGTTTCTTCCATATGCCGGTAATGGGCTGAAGACGCCTGTTTTGGGACTCTGCAGAGAAAGTGTTTGCAGACTGCTGAATCCACACACTGGTTTAACTCTGGAAGTTGAGTGCACACATTGACAACCGTTCTGTTAGGTAGCTGCCTTTTGGATTTATAAGCAGATATTTCCCTGTGCTTACAGCTGTTTCTTCCGTATGCCGGTAATGGGCTGAAAACGCCTGTTTTGGGACTCTGCAGAGAAAGTGTTTGCAGACTGCTGAATCCACACACGGGTTTAACTCTGGAAGTTGAGTGCACACATTCACAACCGTTCTGTTAGATAGCTGCGTTTTGGATTTAGAAGCAGATATTTCCCTGTGCTTACTGCTGTTTCTTCCATATGCCGGTAATGGGCTGAAAACGCCTGTTTTGGGACTCTGCAGAGAAAGTGTTTGCAGACTGCTGAATCCACACACGGGTTGAACTCTGGAAGTTGAGTGCACACATTGACAACCGTTCTGTCAGATAGCTGCGTATTGGATTTAGAAGCAGATATTTCCCTGTGCTTACTGCTGTTTCTTCCATATGCCGGTAATGGTCTGAAAACGCCTGTTTTGGGACTCTGCAGAGAAAGTGTTTGCAGACTGCTGAATCCACACACGGGTTTAACTCTGGAAGTTGAGTGCACACTTTGAAAACCGTTCTGTTAGGTAGCTGCGTTTTGGATTTAGAAGCAGATATTTCCCTGTGCTTACTGCTGTTTCTTCCATATGCCGGTAATGGGCTGAAAACGCCTGTTTTGGGACTCTGCAGAGAAAGTGTTTGCAGACTGCTGAATCCACACACGGGTTTAACTCTGGAAGTTGAGTGCACACATTGACAACCGTTCTGTTAGATAGCTGCGTTTTGGATTTAGAAGCAGATATTTCCCTGTGCTTACTGCTGTTTCTTCCATATGCCGGTAATGGGCTGAAAACGCCTGTTTTGGGACTCTGCAGAGAATGTGTTTGCAGACTGCTGAATCCACACACGGGTTGAACTCTGGAAGTTGAGTGCACACATTGACAACCGTTCTGTTAGATAGCTGCGTTTTGGATTTAGAAGAAGATATTTCCCTGTGCTTACTGCTGTTTCTTCCATATGCCGGTAATGGTCTGAAAACGCCTGTTTTGGGACTGTGCAGAGAAAGTGTTTGCAGACTGCTGAATCCACACACGGGTTTACCTCTGGAAGTTGAGTGCCCACATTGACAACCGTTCTGTTAGGTAGTTGCGTTTTGGATTTAGAAGCAGATATTTCCCTGTGCTTACTGCTGTTTCTTCCATATGCCGGTAATGGGCTGAAAACGCCTGTTTTGGGACTCTGCAGAGAAAGTGTTTGCAGACTGCTGAATCCACACACGGGTTTAACTCTGGAAGTTGAGTGCACACATTGACAACCGTTGTGTTATATAGCTGCGTTTTCGATTTAGAAGCAGATATTTCCCTGTGCTTACTGCTGTTTCTTCCATATGCCGGTAATGGGCTGAAAACGCCTGTTTTGGGACTCTGCAGAGAAAGTGTTTGCAGACCGCTGAATCCACACACGGTTTCAACTCTGGAATTTGAGTGCACACATTGACAACCGTTCGGTTAGATAGCTGCGTTTTCGATTTAGAAGCAGATATTTCCCTGTGCTTACTGCTGTTTCTTCCATATGCCAGTAATGGGCTGAAAACACCTGTTTTGGGACTCTGCTGAGAAAGAGTTTGCAGACTGTTGAATCCACACACGGGTTTCACTCTGGAAGTTGAGTGCCCGCATTGACAACCGTTCTGTTAGGTAGTTGCGTTTTGGATTTAGAAGCAGATATTTCCCTGTGCTTACTGCTGTTTCTTGCATATGCCGGTAATGGGCTGAAAACGCCTGTTTTGGGACTCTGCACAGAAAGTGTTTGCAGACTGCTGAATCCACACACGGGTTTAACTCTGGAAGTTGAGTGCACACATTGACAACCGTTCTGTTAGATAGCTGCGTTTTGGATTTAGAAGCAGATATTTCCCTGTGCTTACTGCTGTTTCTTCCATATGCCGATAATGGGCTGAGAACGCCTGTTTTGGGACTCTGCAGAGAAAGTGTTTGCAGACTGCTGAATCCACACACGGGTTTAACTCTGGAAGTTGAGTGCACACATTGACAACCGTTCTGTTAGATAGCTGCGTTTTGGATTTAGAAGCAGATATTTCCCTGTGCTTACTGCTGTTTCTTCCATATGCCGGTAATGGGCTGGAAACCCCTGTTTTGGGACTCTGCAGAGAAAGTGTTTGCAGACTGCTGAATCCACACACGGGTTTAACTCTGGAAGTTGAGTGCCCACATTGACAACCGTTCTGTTAGATAGCTGCGTTTTGGATTTAGAAGCAGATATTTCCCTGTGCTTACTGCTGTTTCTTCCATATGCCGGTAATGGTCTGAAAACGCCTGTTTTGGGACTCTGCAGAGAAAGTGTTTGCAGACTGCTGAATCCACACACGGGTTTAACTCTGGAAGTTGAGTGCACACATTGAAAACCGTTCTGTTAGGTAGCTGCGTTTTGGATTTAGAAGCAGATATTTCCCTGTGCTTACTGCTGTTTCTTCCATATGCCGGTAATGGGCTGAAAACGCCTGTTTTGGGACTCTGCAGAGAAAGTGTTTGCAGAGTGCTGAATCCACACACGGGTTTAACTCTGGAAGTTGAGTGCACACATTGACAACCGTTCTGTTAGATAGCTGCGTTTTGGATTTAGAAGCAGATATTTCCCTGTGCTTACTGCTGTTTCTTCCATATGCCGGTAATGGGGTGAAAACGCCTGTCTTGGGACTCTGCACAGAAAGTGTTTGCAGACTGCTGAATCCACACACGGGTTGAACTCTGGAAGTTGAGTGCACACATTGACAACTGTTCTGTTAGATAGCTGCATTTTGGATTTAGAAGAAGATATTTCCCTGTGCTTACTGCTGTTTCTTCCATATGCCGGTAATGGTCTGAAAACGCCTGTTTTGGGACTCTGCAGAGAAAGTGTTTGCAGACTGCTGAATCCACACACGGGTTTAACTCTGGAAGTTGAGTGCCCACATTGACAACCGTTCTGTTAGGTAGTTGCGTTTTGGATTTTGAAGCAGATATTTCCCTGTGCTTACTGCTGTTTCTTCCATATGCCGGTAATGGGCTGAAAACGGCTGTTTTGGGACTCTCCAGAGAAAGTGTTTGCAGACTGCTGAATCCACACACGGGTTTAACTCTGGAAGTTGAGTGCACACATTGACAACCGTTGTGTTATATAGCTGCGTTTTCGATTTAGAAGCAGATATTTCCCTGTGCTTACTGCTGTTTCTTCCATATGCCGGTAATGGGCTGAAAACGCCTTTTTTGGGACTCTGCAGAGAAAGTGTTTGCAGACTGCTGAATCCACACACGGGTTTAACTCTGGAAGTTGAGTGCACACATTGACAACCATTCGGTTAGATAGCTGCGTTTTCGATTTAGAAGCAGATATTTCCCTGTGCTTACTGCTGTTTCTTCCATATGCCGGTAATGGGCTGAAAACACCTGTTTTGGGACTCTGCTGAGAAAGAGTTTGCAGACTGTTGAATCCACACATGGGTTTCACTCTGGAAGTTGAGTGCCCGCATTGACAACCGTTCTGTTAGGTAGTTGCGTTTTGGATTTAGAAGCAGATATTTCCCTGTGCTTACTGCTGTTTCTTCCATATGCCGGTAATGGGCTGAAAACACCTGTTTTGGGACTCTGCAGAGAAAGTGTTTGCAGACTGCTGAATCCACACACGGGTTTAACTCTGGAAGTTGAGTGCACACATTGACAACCGTTCTGTTAGATAGCTGATTTTGGATTTAGAAGCAGATATTTCCCTGTGCTTACTGCTGTTTCTTCCATACGCCGGTAATGGGCTGAAAACGACTTTCTTGGGACTCTGCACAGAAAGTGTTTGCAGACTGCTGAATCCACACACGGGTTTAACTCTGGAAGTTGAGTGCACACATTGACAACCGTTCTGTTAGATAGCTGCGTTTTGGCTTCAGAAGCAGATATTTCCCTGTGCTTACTGCTGTTTCTTCCATATGCCGGTAATGGGCTGAAAACGCCTGTTTTGGGACTCTGCAGAGAAAGTGTTTGCAGACTGCTGAATCCACACACAGGTTTAACTCTGGAAGTTGAGTGCACACATTGACAACCGTTCTGTTAGATAGCTGCGTTTTGGATTTAGAAACAGATATTTCCCTGTGCTTACTGCTGTTTCTTCCATATGCCGGTAATGGGCTGAAAACGCCTGTTTTGGGACTCTGCAGAGAAAGTGTTTGCAGACTGCTGAATCCACACACGGGTTTAACTCTGGAAGTTGAGTGCACACATTGACAACCGTTCTGTTAGAGAGCTGCGTTTTGGATTTAGAAGCAGATATTTCCCTGTGCTTACTGCTGTTTCTTCCATATGCCGGTAATGGGCTGAAAACGACTGTTTTGGGACTCTGCAGAGAAAGTGTTTGCAGACTGCTGAATCCACACACAGGTTTAACTCTGGAAGTTGAGTGCACACATTGACAACCGTTCTGTTAGATAGCTGCGTTTTGGATTTAGAAGCAGATATTTCCCTGTGCTTACTGCTGTTTCTTCCATATTCCGGTAATGGGCTGAAAACGCCTGTTTTGGGACTCTGCAGAGAAAGTGTTTGCAGACTGCTGAATCCACACACGGGTTTAACTCTGGAAGTTGAGTGCACACATTGACAACCGTTCTGTTAGATAGCTGCGTTTTGGATTTAGAAGCAGATATTTCCCTGTGCTTACTGCTGTTTCTTCCATATGCCGGTAATGGGCTGAAAACGCCTGTCTTGGGACTCTGCAGAGAAAGTGTTTGCAGACTGCTGAATCCACACACGGGTTTAACTCTGGAAGTTGAGCGCACACATTGACAACCGTTCTTTTAGATAGCTGCGTTTTGGATTTAGAAGCAGATATTTCCCTGTGCTTACTTCTGTTTCTTCCATATGCCGGTAAAGGGCTGAAAACGCCTGTTTTGGGACTCTGCAGAGAAAGTGTTTGCAGACTGCTGAATCCACACACGGGTTTAACTCTGGAAGTTGAGTGCACACATTGACAACCGTTCTGTTAGATAGCTGCGTTTTGGATTTAGAAGCAGATATTTCCCTGTGCTTACTGCTGTTTCTTCCATATGCCGGTAATGGGCTGAAAACGCCTGTTTTGGGACTCTGCAGAGAAAGTGTTTGCAGACTGCTGAATCCACACACGGGTTTAACTCTGGAAGTTGAGTGCACACATTGACAACCGTTCTTTTAGATAGCTGCGTTTTGGCTTTAGAAGCAGATATTTCCCTGTGCTTACGGCTGTTTCTTCCATATTCCGGTAATGGGCTGAAAACGCCTGTTTTGGGACTCTGCAGAGAAAGTGTTTGCAGACTGCTGAATCCACACACGGGTTTAACTCTGGAAGTTAAGTGCACACATTGACAACCGTTCTGTTAGATAGCTGCGTTTTGGATTTAGAAACAGATATTTCCCTGTGCTTACTGCTGTTTCTTCCATATGACGGTAATGGGCTGAAAACGCCTGTCTTCGGACTCTGCACAGAAAGTGTTTGCAGACTGCTGAATCCACACACGGGTTTAACTCTGGAAGTTGAGTGCACACATTGACAACCGTTCTGTTATATAGCTGCGTTTTGGATTTAGAAGCAGATATTTCCCTGTGCTTACTGCTGTTTCTTCCATATGCCGGTAATGGGCTGAAAACGCCTGTTTTGGGACTCTGCAGAGAAAGTGTTTGCAGACTGCTGAATCCACACACGGGTTTAACTCTGGAAGTTGAGTGCACACATTGACAACCGTTCTGTTAGGTAGCTGCGTTTTGGATTAAGAAGCAGATATTTCCCTGTGCTTACTGCTGTTTCTTCCATATGCCGGTAATGGGCTGAAAACGCCTGTTTTGGGACTCTGCATAGAAAGTGTTTGCAGACTGCTGAATCCACACACGGGTTTAACTCTGGAAGTGGAGTGCACACATTGACAACCGTTCTGTTAGATAGCTGCGTTTTGGATTTAGAAGCAGATATTTCCCTGTGCTTACTGCTGCTTCTTCCATATGCCGGTAATGGGCTGAAGACGCCTGTTTTGGGACTCTGCAGAGAAAGTGTTTGCAGACTGCTGAATCCACACACGGGTTTAACTCTGGAAGTTGAGTGCACACATTGACAACCGTTCTGTTAGATAGCTGCATTTTCGATTTAGAAGCAGATATTTCCCTGTGCTTACTGCTGTTTCTTCCATATGCCGGTAATGGGCTAAAAACGCCTGTCTTGGGACTCTGCACAGAAAGTGTTTGCAGACTGCTGAATCCACACACGGGTTTAACTCTGGAAGTTGAGTGCACACATTGACAACCGTTCTGTTAGATAGCTGCGTTTTGGATTTAGAAGCAGATATTTCCCTGTGCTTACTGCTGTTTCTTCCATATGCCGGTAATGGGCCGAAAACGCCTGCTTTGGGACTCTGCAGAGAAAGTGTTTGCAGACTGCTGAATCCACACACGGGTTTAATTCTGGAAGTTGAGTGCCCACATTGACAACCATTCTGTTAGATAGCTGTGTTTTGGATTTAGAAGCAGATATTTCCCTGTGCTTACTGCTGTTTCTTCCATATGCCGGTAATGGGCTGAAAACGCCTGTCTTGGGACTCTGCACAGAAAGTGTTTGCAGACTGCTGAATCCACACACGGGTTTAACTCTGGAAGTTGAGTGCACACATTGACAACCGTTCTGTTAGATAGCTGCGTTTTGGATTTAGAAGCAGATATTTCCCTGTGCTTACTGCTGTTTCTTCCATATGCCGGTAATGGGCTGAAGACGCCTGTTTTGGGACTCTGCAGAGAAAGTGTTTGCAGACTGCTGAATCCACACACGGGTTTAACTCTGGAAGTTGAGTGCACACATTGGCCACCGTTGTGTTATATAGCTGCGTTTTCGATTTAGAAGCAGATATTTCCCTGTGCTTCCTGCTGTTTCTTCCATATGCCGGTAATGGGCTGAAAACGCCTGTTTTGGGACTCTGCAGAGAAAGTGTTTGCAGACTGCTGAATCCACACACGGGTTTAACTCTGGAAGTTGAGTGCACACATTGACAACCGTTCGGTTAGATAGCTGCGTTTTCGATTTAGAAGCAGATATTTCCCTGTGCTTACTGCTGTTTCTTCCATATGCCGGTAATGAGCTGAAAACACCTGTTTTGGGACTCTGCTGAGAAAGAGTTTGCAGACTGTTGAATCCACACACGGGTTTCACTCTGGAAGTTGAGTGCCCGCATTGACAACCGTTCTGTTAGGTAGTTGCGTTTTGGATTTAGAAGCAGACATTTCCCTGTGCTTACTGCTGTTTCTTCCATATGCCGGTAATGGGCTGAAAACGCCTGTTTTGGGACTCTGCAGAGAAAGTGTTTGCAGACTGCTGAATACACACACGGGTTTAACTCTGGAAGTTGAGTGCACACATTGACAACCGTTCTGTTAGGTAGCTGCGTTTTGGATTTAGAAGCAGATATTTCCTTGTGCTTACAGCTATTTCTTCCGTATGCCGGTAATGGGCTGAAAACGCCTGTTTTGGGACTCTGCAGAGAAAGTGTTTGCAGACTGCTGAATCCACACACGGGTTTAACTCTGGAAGTTGAGTGCACACATTGACAACCATTCTGTTAGATAGCTGCGTTTTGGATTTAGAAGCAGATATTTCCCTGTGCTTACTGCTGTTTCTTCCTTATGCCGGTAATGGGCTGAAAACGCCTGTTTTGGGACTCTGCAGAGAAAGTGTTTGCAGACTGCTGAATCCGCACACGGGTTTAACTCTGGAAGTGGAGTGCACACATTGACAACCGTTCTGTTAGATAGCTGCGTTTTGGATTTAGAAGCAGATATTTCCCTGTGCTTACTGCTGTTTCTTCCATATGCCGATAAGGGGCTGAGAACGCCTGTTTTGGGACTCTGCAGAGAAAGTGTTTGCAGACTGCTGAATCCACACACGGGTTTAACTCTGGAAGTTGAGTGCCCACATTGACAACCGTTCTGTTAGATAGCTGCGTTTTGGATTTAGAAGCAGATATTTCCCTGTGCTTACTGCTGTTTCTTCCATATGCCGGTAATGGGCTGAAAACGCCTGTTTTGGGACTCTGCACAGAAAGTGTTTGCAGACTGCTGAATCCACACACAGGTTTAACTCTGGAAGTTGAGTGCACACATTGACAACCGTTCTGTTAGATAGCTGCGTTTTGGATTTAGAAGCAGATATTTCCCTGTGCTTTCTGCTGTTTCTTCCATATGCCGGTAATGGGCTGAAAACGCCTGTTTTGGGACTCTGCAGAGAAAGTGTTTGCAGACTGCTGAATCCACACACGGGTTGAACTCTGGAAGTTGAGTGCACACATTGACAACCGTTCTGTTAGATAGCTGCGTTTTGGATTTAGAAGCAGATATTTCCCTGTGCTTACTGGTGTTTCTTCCATATGCCGGTAATGGGCTGAAAACGCCTGTTTTGGGACTCTGCAGAGAAAGTGTTTGCAGACTGCTGAATCCACACACGGGTTTAACTCTGGAAGTTGAGTGCACACATTGACAACCGTTCTGTTAGATAGCTGCGTTTTGGATTTAGAAGCAGATATTTCCCTGTGCTTACTGCTGTTTCTTCCATATGCCGGTAATGGGCTGAAAACGCCTGTTTTGGGACTCTGCAGAGAAAGTGTTTGCAGACTGCTGAATCCACACACGGGCTTAACTCTGGAAGTTGAGTGCACACATTGACAACCGTTCTGTTAGATAGCTGCGTTTTGGATTTAGAAGCAGATATTTCCCTGTGCTTACTGCTGTTTCTTCCATATGCCGGTAATGGGCTGAAGACGCCTGTTTTGGGACTCTGCAGAGAAAGTGTTTGCAGACTGCTGAATCCACACACGGGTTTAACTCTGGAAGTTGAGTGCACACATTGGCCACCGTTGTGTTATATAGCTGCGTTTTCGATTTAGAAGCAGATATTTCCCTGTGCTTCCTGCTGTTTCTTCCATATGCCGGTAATGGGCTGAAAACGCCTGTTTTGGGACTCTGCAGAGAAAGTGTTTGCAGACTGCTGAATCCACACACGGGTTTAACTCTGGAAGTTGAGTGCACACATTGACAACCGTGCGGTTAGATAGCTGCGTTTTCGGTTTAGAAGCAGATATTTCCCTGTGCTTACTGCTGTTTCTTCCATATGCCGGTAATGAGCTGAAAACACCTGTTTTGGGACTCTGCTCAGAAAGAGTTTGCAGACTGTTGAATCCACACACGGGTTTCACTCTGGAAGTTGAGTGCCCGCATTGACAACCGTTCTGTTAGGTAGTTGCGTTTTGGATTTAGAAGCAGATATTTCCCTGTGCTTACTGCTGTTTCTTCCATATGCCGGTAATGGGCTGAAAACGCCTGTTTTGGGACTCTGCAGAGAAAGTGTTTGCAGACTGCTGAATACACACACGGGTTTAACTCTGGAAGTTGAGTGCACACATTGACAACCGTTCTATTAGATAGCTGCGTTTTCGATTTAGAAGCAGATATTTCCCTGTGCTTACTGCTGTTTCTTCCATATGCCGGTAATGGGCTGAAAACGCCTTTTTGGGGACTCTGCAGAGAAAGTGTTTGCAGACTGCTGAATCCACACACGGGTTTAACTCTGGAAGTTGAGTGCACACATTGACAACCGTTCTGTTAGATAGCTGCGTTTTGGATTTAGAAGCAGATATTTCCCTGTGCTTACTGCTGTTTCTTCCATATGCCGGTAATGGGCTGAAAACGCCTATCTTGGGACTCTGCACAGAAAGTGTTTGCAGACTGCTGAATCCACACACGGGTTTAACTCTGGAAGTTGAGTGCACACATTGACAACCGTTCTGTTAGATAGCTGCGTTTTGGATTTAGAAGCAGATATTTCCCTGTGCTTACTGCTGTTTCTTCCATATGCCGGTAATGGGCTGAAGACGCCTGTTTTGGTACTCTGCAGAGAAAGTGTTTGCAGACTGCTGAATCCACACACGGGTTTAACTCTGGAAGTTGAGCGCACACATTGACAACCGTTCTGTTAGATAGCTGCGTTTTGGATTTAGAAGCAGATATTTCCCTGTGCTTACTTCTGTTTCTTCCATATGCCGGTAATGGGCTGAAAACGCCTATCTTGGGACTCTGCACAGAAAGTGTTTGCAGGCTGCTGAATCCACACACGGGTTTAACTCTGGAAGTTGAGTGCACACATTGACAACCGTTCTGTTAGATAGCTGCGTTTTGGCTTTAGAAGCAGATATTTCCCTGTGCTTACTGCTGTTTCTTCCATATGCCGGTAATGGGCTGAAAACGCCTGTTTTGGGACTCTGCAGAGAAAGTGTTTGCAGACTGCTGAATCCACACACGGGTTTAACTCTGGAAGTTGAGTGCACACATTGACAACCGTTCTGTTAGATAGCTGCGTTTTGGATTTAGAAACAGATATTTCCCTGTGCTTACTGCTGTTTCTTCCATATGCCGGTAATGGGCTGAAAACGCCTGTTTTGGGACTCTGCTGAGAAAGTGTTTGCAGACTGCTGAATCCACACACGGGTTTAACTCTGGAAGTTGAGTGCACACATTGACAACCGTTCTGTTAGATAGCTGCGTTTTGGATTTAGAAGCAGATATTTCCCTGTGCTTACTGCTGTTTCTTCCATATGCCGGTAATGGGCTGAAAACGCCTGTTTTGGGACTCTGCAGAGAAAGTGTTTGCAGACTGCTGAATCCACACACGGGTTTAACTCTGGAAGTTGAGTGCACACATTGACAACCGTTCTGTTAGATAGCTGCGTTTTGGATTTAGAAGCAGATATTTCCCTGTGCTTACTGCTGTTTCTTCCATATGCCGGTAATGGGCTGAAGACGCCTGTTTTGGGACTCTGCAGAGAAAGTGTTTGCAGACTGCTGAATCCACACACGGGTTTAACTCTGGAAGTTGAGCGCACACATTGACAACCGTTCTGTTAGATAGCTGCGTTTTGGATTTAGAAGCAGATATTTCCCTGTTCTTACTTCTGTTTCTTCCATATGCCGGTAATGGGCTGAAAACGCCTATCTTGGGACTCTGCACAGAAAGTGTTTGCAGGCTGCTGAATCCACACACGGGTTTAATTCTGGAAGTTGAGTGCACACATTGACAACCGTTCTGTTAGATAGCTGCGTTTTGGATTTAGAAACAGATATTTCCCTGTGCTTACTGCTGTTTCTTCCATATGCCGGTAATGGGCTGAAAACGCCTGTTTTGGGACTCTGCACAGAAAGTGTTTGCAGACTGCTGAATCCACACACGGGTTTAACTCTGGAAGTTGAGTGCACACATTGACAACCGTTCTGTTAGATAGCTGCGTTTTGGATTTAGAAGCAGATATTTCCCTGTGCTTACTGCTGTTTCTTCCATATGCCGGTAATGGGCTGAAAACACCTGTTTTGGGACTCTGCATAGAAAGTGTTTGCAGACTGCTGAATCCACACACGGGTTTAACTCTGGAAGTTGAGTGCACACATTGACAACCGTTCTGTTAGATAGCTGCATTTTAGATTTAGAAGCAGATATTTCCCTGTGCTTACTGCTGTTACTTCCATATGCCGGTAATGGGCTGAAGACGCCTGTTTTGGGACTCTGCAGAGAAAGTGTTTGCAGACTGCTGAATCCACACACGGGTTTAACTCTGGATGTTGAGTGCTCACATTGAAAACCGTTCTGTTAGATAGCTGCGTTTTGGATTTAGAAGCAGATATTTCCCTGTGCTTACTGCTGTTTCTTCCATATGCCGGTAATGGGCTGAAAACGCCTGTCTTGGGACTCTGCACAGAAAGTGTTTGCAGACTGCTGAATCCACACACGGGTTTAACTCTGGAAGTTGAGTGCACACATTGACAACCGTTCTGTTAGGTAGTTGCGTTTTGGATTTAGAAGCAGATATTTCCCTGTGCTTACTGCTGCTTCTTCCATATGCCGGTAATGGGCTGAAAACGCCTGTTTTGGGACTCTGCAGAGAAAGTGTTTGCAGACTGCTGAATCCACACACGGGTTTAACTCTGGAAGTTGAGTGCACACATTGACAACCGTTCTGTTAGATAGCTGCGTTTCGGATTTAGAAGCAGATATTTCCCTGTGCTTACTGCTGTTTCTTCCATATGCCGGTAATGGGCTGAAAACGCCTGTCTTGGGACTCTGCACAGAAAGTGTTTGCAGACTGCTGAATCCACACACGGGTTTAACTCTGGAAGTTGAGTGCACACATTGACAACCGTTCTGTTAGATAGCTGCGTTTTGGATTTAGAAGCAGATATTTCCCTGTGCTTACTGCTGTTTCTTCCATATGCCGGTAATGGGCCGAAAACGCCTGCTTTGGGACTCTGCAGAGAAAGTGTTTGCAGACTGCTGAATCCACACACGGGTTTAACTCTGGAAGTTGAGTGCCCACATTGACAACCATTCTGTTAGATAGCTGCGTTTTGGATTTAGAAGCAGATATTTCCCTGTGCTTACTGCTGTTTCTTCCATATGCCGGTAATGGGCAGAAAACGCCTGTCTTGGGACTCTGCACAGAAAGTGTTTGCAGACTGCTGAATCCACACACGGGTTTAACTCTGGAAGTTAAGTGCACACATTGACAACCGTTCTGTTAGATAGCTGCGTTTTGGATTTAGAAGCAGATATTTCCCTGTGCTTACTGCTGTTTCTTCCATATGCCGGTAATGGGCTGAAAACGCCTGTTTTGGGACTCTGCAGAGAAAGTGTTTGCAGACTGCTGAATCCACACACGGGTTTAACTCTGGAAGTTCAGTGCACACATTGGCAACCGTTGTGTTATATAGCTGCGTTTTCGATTTAGAAGCAGATATTTCCCTGTGCTTCCTGGGGTTTCTTCCATATGCCGGTAATGGGCTGAAAACGCCTGTTTTGGGACTCTGCAGAGAAAGTGTTTGCAGACTGCTGAATCCACACACGGGTTTAACTCTGGAAGTTGAGTGCACACATTGACAACCGTTCGGTTAGATAGCTGCGTTTTCGATTTAGAAGCAGATATTTCCCTGTGCTTACTGCTGTTTCTTCCATATGCCGGTAATGGGCTGAAAACACCTGTTTTGGGACTCTGCTGAGAAAGAGTTTGCAGACTGTTGAATCCACACACGGGTTTCACTCTGGAAGTTGAGTGCCCGCATTGACAACCGTTCTGTTAGGTAGTTGCGTTTTGGATTTAGAAGCAGATATTTCCCTGTGCTTACGGCTGTTTCTTCCATATGCCGGTAATGGGCTGAAAACGCCTGTTTTGGGACTCTGCAGAGAAAGTGTTTGCAGACTGCTGAATCCACACACGGGTTTAACTCTGGAAGTGGAGTGCACACATTGACAACCGTTCTGTTAGGTAGCTGCGTTTTGGATTTAGAAGCAGATATTTCCTTGTGCTTACAGCTATTTCTTCCGTATGCCGGTAATGGGCTGAAAACGCCTGTTTTGGGACTCTGCAGAGAAAGTGTTTGCAGACTGCTGAATCCCCACACGGGTTTAACTCTGGAAGTTGAGTGCACACATTGACAACCGTTCTGTTAGATAGCTGCGTTTTGGATTTAGAAGCAGATATTTCCCTGTGCTTACTGCTGTTTCTTCCTTATGCCGGTAATGGGCTGAAAACGCCTGTTTTGGGACTCTGCAGAGAAAGTGTTTGCAGACTGCTGAATCCACACACGGGTTTAACGCTGGAAGTGGAGTGCACACATTGACAACCGTTCTGTTAGATAGCTGCGTTTTGGATTTAGAAGCAGATATTTCCCTGTGCTTACTGCTGTTTCTTCCATATGCCGATAATGGGCTGAGAACGCCTGTTTTGGGACTCTGCAGAGAAAGTGTTTGCAGACTGCTGAATCCACACACGGGTTTAACTCTGGAAGTTGAGTGCCCACATTGACAAACGTTCTGTTAGATAGCTGCGTTTTGGATTTAGAAGCAGATATTTCACTGTGCTTACTGCTGTTTCTTCCATATGCCGGTAATGGGCTGAAAACGCCTGTTTTGGGACTCTGCACAGAAAGTGTTTGCAGACTGCTGAATCCACACACGGGTTTAACTCTGGAAGTTGAGTGCACACATTGACAACCGTTCTGTTAGATAGCTGCGTTTTGGATTTAGAAGCAGATATTTCCCTGTGCTTTCTGCTGTTTCTTCCGTATGCCGGTAATGGGCTGAAAACGCCTGTTTTGGGACTCTGCAGAGAAAGTGTTTGCAGACTGCTGAAACCACACACGGGTTGAACTCTGGAAGTTGAGTGCACACATTGACAACCGTTCTGTTAGATAGCTGCGTTTTGAATTTAGAAGCAGATATTTCCCTGTGCTTACTGCTGTTTCTTCCATATGCCGGTAATGGGCTGAAAACGCCTCTTTTGGGACTCTGCAGAGAAAGTGTTTGCAGACTGCTGAATCCACACACGGGTTTAACTCTGGAAGTTGAGTGCACACATTGACAACCGTTCTGTTAGATAGCTGCGTTTTGGATTTAGAAGCAGATATTTCCCTGTGCTTACTGCTGTTTCTTCCATATGCCGGTAATGGGCTGAAAACGCCTGTTTTGGGACTCTGCAGAGAAAGTGTTTGCAGACTGCTGAATCCACACACAGGTTTAACTCTGGAAGTTGAGTGCACACATTGACAACCGTTCTATTAGATAGCTGCGTTTTGGATTTAGAAGCAGATATTTCCCTGTGCTTACTGCTGTTTCTTCCATATGCCGGTAATGGGCTGAAAACGCCTTTTTGGGGACTCTGCAGAGAAAGTGTTTGCAGACTGCTGAATCCACACACGGGTTTAACTCTGGAAGTTGAGTGCACACATTGACAACCGTTCTGTTAGATAGCTGCGTTTTGGATTTAGAAGCAGATATTTCCCTGTGCTTACTGCTGTTTCTTCCATATGCCGGTAATGGGCTGAAAACGCCTGTTTTGGGACTCTGCAGAGAAAGTGTTTGCAGACTGCTGAATCCACACACGGGTTTAACTCTGGAAGTTGAGTGCACACATTGACAACCGTTCTGTTAGATAGCTGCGTTTTGGATTTAGAAGCAGATATTTCCCTGTGCTTACTGCTGTTTCTTCCGTATGCTGGTAATGGGCTAAAAACGCCTGTTTTGGGACTCTGCAGAGAAAGTGTTTGCAGACTGCTGAATCCACACACAGGTTTAACTCTGGAAGTTGAGTGCACACATTGACAACCGTTCTATTAGATAGCTGCGTTTTGGATTTAGAAGCAGATATTTCCCTGTGCTTACTGCTGTTTCTTCCATATGCCGGTAATGGGCTGAAAATGCCTGTTTTGGGACTCTGCAGAGAAAGTGTTTGCAGACTGCTGAATCCACACACGGGTTTAACTCTGGAAGTTGAGTGCACACATTGACAACCGTTCTGTTAGATAGCTGCGTTTTGGATTTAGAAGCAGATATTTCCCTGTGCTTACTGCTGTTTCTTCCATATGCCGGTAATGGGCTGAAAACGCCTGTCTTGGGACTCTGCACAGAAAGTGTTTGCAGACTGCTGAATCCACACACGGGTTTAACTCTGGAAGTTGAGTGCACACATTGACAACCCTTCTGTTAGATAGCTGCGTTTTGGATTTAGAAGCAGATATTTCCCTGTGCTTACTGCTGTTTCTTCCATATGCCGGTAATGGGCTGAAGACGCCTGTTTTGGGACTCTGCAGAGAAAGTGTTTGCAGACTGCTGAATCCACACACGGGTTTAACTCTGGAAGCTGAGCGCACACATTGACAACCGTTCTGTTAGATAGCTGCGTTTTGGATTTAGAAGCAGATATTTCCCTGTGCTTACTTCTGTTTCTTCCATATGCCGGTAATGGGCTGAAAACGCCTATCTTGGGACTCTGCACAGAAAGTGTTTGCAGACTGCTGAATCCACACACGGGTTTAACTCTGGAAGTTGAGTGCACACATTGACAACCGTTCTGTTAGATAGCTGCGTTTTGGATTTAGAAGCAGATATTTCCCTGTGCTTACTGCTGTTTCTTCCATATGCCGGTAATGGGCTGAAGACGCCTGTTTTGGGACTCTGCAGAGAAAGTGTTTGCAGACTGCTGAATCCACACACGGGTTTAACTCTGGAAGTTGAGTGCACACATTGACAACCGTTCTGTTAGATAACTGAGTTTTGGATTTAGAAGCAGATATTTCCCTGTGCTTACTGCTGTTTCTTCCATATGCCGGTAATGGGCTGAAGACGCCTGTGTTGGGACTCTGCAGAGAAAGTGTTTGCAGACTGCTGAATCCACACACGGGTTTAACTCTGGAAGTTGAGTGCACACATTGACAACCGTTCTGTTAGATAGCTGATTTTGGATTTAGAAGCAGATATTTCCCTGTGCTTACTGCTGTTTCTTCCATACGCCGGTAATGGGCTGAAAACGACTGTCTTGGGACTCTGCACAGAAAGTGTTTGCAGACTGCTGAATCCACACACGGGTTTAACTCTGGAAGTTGAGTGCACACATTGACAACCGTTCTGTTAGATAGCTGCGTTTTGGCTTCAGAAGCAGATATTTCCCTGGGCTTACTGCTGTTTCTTCCATATGCCGGTAATGGGCTGAAAACGTCTGTTTTGGGACTCTGCAGAGAAAGTGTTTGCAGACTGCTGAATCCACACACAGGTTTAACCCTGGAAGTTGAGTGCACACATTGACAACCGTTCTGTTAGATAGCTGCGTTTTGGATTCAGAAACAGATATTTCCCTGTGCTTACTGCTGTTTCTTCCATATGCCGGTAATGGGCTGAAAACACCTGTTTTGGGACTCTGCATAGAAAGTGTTTGCAGACTGCTGAATCCACACACGGGTTTAACTCTGGAAGTTGAGTGCACACATTGACAACCGTTCTGTTAGATAGCTGCATTTTAGATTTAGAAGCAGATATTTCCCTGTGCTTACTGCTGTTACTTCCATATGCCGGTAATGGGCTGAAGACGCCTGTTTTGGGACTCTGCAGAGAAAGTGTTTGCAGACTGCTGAATCCACACACGGGTTTAACTCTGGAAGTTGAGTGCTCACATTGAAAACCGTTCTGTTAGATAGCTGCGTTTTGGATTTAGAAGCAGATATTTCCCTGTGCTTACTGCTGTTTCTTCCATATGCCGGTAATGGGCTGAAAACGCCTGTCTTGGGACTCTGCACAGAAAGTGTTTGCAGACTGCTGAATCCACACACGGGTTTAACTCTGGAAGTTGAGTGCACACATTGACAACCGTTCTGTTAGGTAGTTGCGTTTTGGATTTAGAAGCAGATATTTCCCTGTGCTTACTGCTGCTTCTTCCATATGCCGGTAATGGGCTGAAAACGCCTGTTTTGGGACTCTGCAGAGAAAGTGTTTGCAGACTGCTGAATCCACACATGGGTTTAACTCTGGAAGTTGAGTGCACACATTGACAACCGTTCTGTTAGATAGCTGCGTTTCGGATTTAGAAGCAGATATTTCCCTGTGCTTACTGCTGTTTCTTCCATATGCCGGTAATGGGCTGAAAACGCCTGTCTTGGGACTCTGCACAGAAAGTGTTTGCAGACTGCTGAATCCACACACGGGTTTAACTCTGGAAGTTGAGTGCACACATTGACAACCGTTCTGTTAGATAGCTGCGTTTTGGATTTAGAAGCAGATATTTCCCTGTGCTTACTGCTGTTTCTTCCATATGCCGGTAATGGGCCGAAAACGACTGCTTTGGGACTCTGCAGAGAAAGTGTTTGCAGACTACTGAATCCACACACGGGTTTAACTCTGGAAGTTGAGTGCCCACATTGACAACCATTCTGTTAGATAGCTGCGTTTTGGATTTAGAAGCAGATATTTCCCTGTGCTTACTGCTGTTTCTTCCATATGCCGGTAATGGGCTGAAAACGCCTGTCTTGGGACTCTGCACAGAAAGTGTTTGCAGACTGCTGAATCCACACACGGGTTTAACTCTGGAAGTTGAGTGCACACATTGACAACCGTTCTGTTAGATAGCTGCGTTTTGGATTTAGAAGCAGATATTTCCCTGTGCTTACTGCTGTTTCTTCCATATGCCGGTAATGGGCTGAAAACGCCTGTTTTGGGACTCTGCAGAGAAAGTGTTTGCAGACTGCTGAATCCACACACGGGTTTAACTCTGGAAGTTCAGTGCACACATTGGCAACCGTTGTGTTATATAGCTGCGTTTTCGATTTAGAAGCAGATATTTCCCTGTGCTTCCTGCTGTTTCTTCCATATGCCGGTAATGGGCTGAAAACGCCTGTTTTGGGACTCTGCAGAGAAAGTGTTTGCAGACTGCTGAATACACACACGGGTTTAACTCTGGAAGTTGAGTGCACACATTGACAACCGTTCGGTTAGATAGCTGCGTTTTCGATTTAGAAGCAGATATTTCCCTGTGCTTACTGCTGTTTCTTCCATATGCCGGTAATGGGCTGAAAACACCTGTTTTGGGACTCTGCTGAGAAAGAGTTTGCAGACTGTTGAATCCACACACGGGTTTCACTCTGGAAGTTGAGTGCCCGCATTGACAACCGTTCTGTTAGGTAGTTGCGTTTTGGATTTAGAAGCAGATATTTCCCTGTGCTTACTGCTGTTTCTTCCATATGCCGGTAATGGGCTGAAAACGCCTGTTTTGGGACTCTGCAGAGAAAGTGTTTGCAGACTGCTGAATCCACACACGGGTTTAACTCTGGAAGTGGAGTGCACACATTGACAACCGTTCTGTTAGGTAGCTGCGTTTTGGATTTAGAAGCAGATATTTCCTTGTGCTTACAGCTATTTCTTCCGTATGCCGGTAATGGGCTGAAAACGCCTGTTTTGGGACTCTGCAGAGAAAGTGTTTGCAGACTGCTGAATCCCCACACGGGTTTAACTCTGGAAGTTGAGTGCACACATTGACAACCGTTCTGTTAGATAGCTGCGTTTTGGATTTAGAAGCAGATATTTCCCTGTGCTTACTGCTGTTTCTTCCTTATGCCGGTAATGGGCTGAAAACGCCTGTTTTGGGACTCTGCAGAGAAAGTGTTTGCAGACTGCTGAATCCACACACGGGTTTAACTCTGGAAGTGGAGTGCACAGATTGACAACCGTTCTGTTAGATAGCTGCGTTTTGGATTTAGAAGCAGATATTTCCCTGTGCTTACTGCTGTTTCTTCCATATGCCGATAATGGGCTGAGAACGCCTGTTTTGGGACTCTGCAGAGAAAGTGTTTGCAGACTGCTGAATCCACACACGGGTTTAACTCTGGAAGTTGAGTGCCCACATTGACAAACGTTCTGTTAGATAGCTGCGTTTTGGATTTAGAAGCAGATATTTCCCTGTGCTTACTGCTGTTTCTTCCATATGCCGGTAATGGGCTGAAAACGCCTGTTTTGGGACTCTGCACAGAAAGTGTTTGCAGACTGCTGAATCCACACACGGGTTTAACTCTGGAAGTTGAGTGCACACATTGACAACCGTTCTGTTAGATAGCTGCGTTTTGGATTTAGAAGCAGATATTTCCCTGTGCTTTCTGCTGTTTCTTCCATATGCCGGTAATGGGCTGAAAACGCCTGTTTTGGGACTCTGCAGAGAAAGTGTTTGCAGACTGCTGAAACCACATACGGGTTGAACTCTGGAAGTTGAGTGCACACATTGACAACCGTTCTGTTAGATAGCTGCGTTTTGGATTTAGAAGCAGATATTTCCCTGTGCTTACTGCTGTTTCTTCCATATGCCAGTAATGGGCTGAAAACGCCTGTTTTGGGACTCTGCAGAGAAAGTGTTTGCAGACTGCTGAATCCACACATGGGTTTAACTCTGGAAGTTGAGTGCACACATTGACAACCGTTCTGTTAGATAGCTGCGTTTTGGATTTAGAAGCAGATATTTCCCTGTGCTTACTGCTGTTTCTTCCATATGCCGGTAATGGGCTGAAAACGCCTGTTTTGGGACTCTGCAGAGAAAGTGTTTGCAGACTGCTGAATCCACACACAGGTTTAACTCTGGAAGTTGAGTGCACACATTGACAACCGTTCTATTAGATAGCTGCGTTTTGGATTTAGAAGCAGATATTTCCCTGTGCTTACTGCTGTTTCTTCCATATGCCGGTAATGGGCTGAAAACGCCTTTTTGGGGACTCTGCAGAGAAAGTGTTTGCAGACTGCTGAATCCACACACGGGTTTAACTCTGGAAGTTGAGTGCACACATTGACAACCGTTCTGTTAGATAGCTGCGTTTTGGATTTAGAAGCAGATATTTCCCTGTGCTTACTGCTGTTTCTTCCATATGCCGGTAATGGGCTGAAAACGCCTGTTTTGGTACTCTGCAGAGAAAGTGTTTGCAGACTGCTGAATCCACACACGGGTTTAACTCTGGAAGTTGAGTGCACACATTGACAACCGTTCTGTTAGATAGCTGCGTTTTGGATTTAGAAGCAGATATTTCCCTGTGCTTACTGCTGTTTCTTCCATATGCCGGTAATGGGCTGAAAACGCCTGTTTTGGGACTCTGCAGAGAAAGTGTTTGCAGACTGCTGAATCCACACACAGGTTTAACTCTGGAAGTTGAGTGCACACATTGACAACCGTTCTATTAGATAGCTGCGTTTTGGATTTAGAAGCAGATATTTCCCTGTGCTTACTGCTGTTTCTTCCATATGCCGGTAATGGGCTGAAAACGCCTTTTTGGGGACTCTGCAGAGAAAGTGTTTGCAGACTGCTGAATCCACACACGGGTTTAACTCTGGAAGTTGAGTGCACACATTGACAACCGTTCTGTTAGATAGCTGCGTTTTGGATTTAGAAGCAGATATTTCCCTGTGCTTACTGCTGTTTCTTACATATGCCGGTAATGGGCTGAAAACGCCTGTCTTGGGACTCTGCACAGAAAGTGTTTGCAGACTGCTGAATCCACACACGGGTTTAACTCTGGAAGTTGAGTGCACACATTGACAACCCTTCTGTTAGATAGCTGCGTTTTGGATTTAGAAGCAGATATTTCCCTGTGCTTACTGCTGTTTCTTCCATATGCCGGTAATGGGCTGAAGACGCCTGTTTTGGGACTCTGCAGAGAAAGTGTTTGCAGACTGCTGAATCCACACACGGGTTTAACTCTGGAAGTTGAGCGCACACATTGACAACCGTTCTGTTAGATAGCTGCGTTTTGGATTTAGAAGCAGATATTTCCCTGTGCTTACTTCTGTTTCTTCCATATGCCGGTAATGGGCTGAAAACGCGTATCTTGGGACTCTGCACAGAAAGTGTTTGCAGACTGCTGAATCCACACACGGGTTTAACTCTGGAAGTTGAGTGCACACATTGACAACCGTTCTGTTAGATAGCTGCGTTTTGGCTTTAGAAGCAGATATTTCCCTGTGCTTACTGCTGTTTCTTCCATATGCCGGTAATGGGCTGAAAACGCCTGTTTTGGGACTCTGCAGAGAAAGTGTTTGCAGACTGCTGAATCCACACACGGGTTTAACTCTGGAAGTTGAGTGCACACATTGACAACCGTTCTGTTAGATAGCTGCGTTTTGGATTTAGAAACAGATATTTCCCTGTGCTTACTGCTGTTTCTTCCATATGCCGGTAATGGGCTGAAAACGCCTGTTTTGGGACTCTGCAGAGAAAGTGTTTGCAGACTGCTGAATCCACACACGGGTTTAACTCTGGAAGTTGAGTGCACACATTGACAAACGTTCTGTTAGGTAGCTGCGTTTTGGATTTAGAAGCAGATATTTCCCTGTGCTTACTGCTGTTTCTTCCATATGCCGGTAATGGGCTGAAAATGCCTGTTTTGGGACTCTGCAGAGAAAGTGTTTGCAGACTGCTGAATCCACACACGGGTTTAACTCTGGAAGTGGAGTGCACACATTGACAACCGTTCTGTTAGATAGCTGCATTTTGGATTTAGAAGCAGATATTTCCCTGTGCTTACTGGTGTTTCTTCCATATGCCGGTAATGGGCTGAAGACGCCTGTTTTGGGACTCTGCAGAGAAAGTGTTTGCAGACTGCTGAATCCACACACGGCTTTAACTCTGGAAGTTGAGTGCACACATTGACAACCGTTCTGTTAGATAGCTGCGTTTTGGATTTAGAAGCAGATATTTCCCTGTGCTTATTGCTGTTTCTTCCATATGCCGGTAATGGGCTGAAAACGCCTGTTTTGGGCCTCTGCAGAGAAAGTGTTTGCAGACTGCTGAATCCACACACGGGTTTAACTCTGGAACTTGAGTGCACACATTGACAACCATTCTGTTAGATAGCTGCTTTTTGGATTTAGAAGCAGATATTTCCCTGTGCTTACTGCTGTTTCTTCCATATGCCGGTAATGGGCTGAAAACGCCTGTCTTGGGACTCTGCACAGAAAGTGTTTGCAGACGGCTGAATCCACACACGGGTTTAACTCTGGAAGTTGAGTGCACACATTGACAACCGTTCTGTTAGATAGCTGCGTTTTGGCTTTAGAAGCAGATATTTCCCTGTGCTTACTGCTGTTTCTTCCTTATGCCGGTAATGGGCTGAAAACGCCTGTTTTGGGACTCTGCAGAGAAAGTGTTTGCAGACTGCTGAATCCACACACGGGTTTAACTCTGGAAGTTGAGTGAACACATTGACAACCGTTCTGTTAGATAGCTGCGTTTTGGATTTAGAAGCAGATATTTCCCTGTGCTTACTGCTGCTTCTTCCATATGCCGGTAATGGGCTGAAAACGCCTGTTTTGGGACTCTGCAGAGAAAGTGTTTGCAGACTGCTGAATCCACAAACGGGTTTAACTCTGGAAGTTGAGTGCACACATTGACAACCGTTCTGTTAGATAGCTGCGTTTTGGATTTAGAAGCAGATATTTCCCTGTGCTTACTGCTGTTTCTTCCATATGCCGGTAATGGGCTGAAAACGCCTGTCTTCGGACTCTGCACAGAAATTGTTTGCAGACTGCTGAATCCACACACGGGTTTAACTCTGGAAGTTGAGTGCACACATTGACAACCGTTCTGTTATATAGCTGCGTTTTGGATTTAGAAGCAGATATTTCCCTGTGCTTACTGCTGTTTCTTCCATATGCCGGTAATGGGCTGAAAACGCCTGTTTTGGGACTCTGCAGAGAAAGTGTTTGCAGACTGCTGAATCCACACACGGGTTTAACTCTGGAAGTTGAGTGCACACATTGACAACCGTTCTGTTAGGTAGCTGCGTTTTGGATTAAGAAGCAGATATTTCCCTGTGCTTACTGCTGTTTCTTCCATATGCCGGTAATGGGCTGAAAACGCCTGTTTTGGGACTCTGCATAGAAAGTGTTTGCAGACTGCTGAATCCACACACGGGTTTAACTCTGGAAGTGGAGTGCACACATTGACAACCGTTCTGTTAGATAGCTGCGTTTTGGATTTAGAAGCAGATATTTCCCTGTGCTTACTGCTGTTTCTTCCATATGCCGGTAATGGGCTGAAGACGCCTGTTTTGGGACTCTGCAGAGAAAGTGTTTGCAGACTGCTGAATCCACACACGGGTTTAACTCTGGAAGTTGAGTGCACACATTGACAACCGTTCTGTTACATAGCTGCGTTTTGGATTTAGAAGCAGATATTTCCCTGTGCTTACTGCTGTTTCTTCCATATGCCGGTAATGGGCTGAAAACGCCTGTCTTGGGACTCTGCACAGAAAGTGTTTGCAGACTGCTGTATCCACACACGGGTTTAACTCTGGAAGTTGAGTGCACACATTGACAACCGTTCTGTTAGATAGCTGCGTTTTGGATTTAGAAGCAGATATTTCCCTGTGCTTACTGCTGTTTCTTCCATATGCCGGTAATGGGGTGAAAACGCCTGTCTTGGGACTCTGCACAGAAAGTGTTTGCAGACTGCTGAATCCACACACGGGTTGAACTCTGGAAGTTGAGTGCACACATTGACAACTGTTCTGTTAGATTGCTGCATTTTGGATTTAGAAGAAGATATTTCCCTGTGCTTACTGCTGTTTCTTCCATATGCCGGTAATGGTCTGAAAACGCCTGTTTTGGGACTGTGCAGAGAAAGTGTTTGCAGACTGCTGAATCCACACACGGGTTTAACTCTGGAAGTTGAGTGACCACACTGACAACCGTTCTGTTAGGTAGCTGCGGTTTGGATTTAGAAGCAGATATTTCCCTGGGCTTACTGCTGTTTCTTCCATATGCCGGTAATGGGCTGAAAACGGCTGTTTTGGGACTCTGCAGAGAAAGTGTTTGCAGACTGCTGAATCCACACACGGGTTTAACTCTGGAAGTTGAGTGCACACATTGACAACCGTTGTGTCATATAGGTGCGTTTTCGATTTAGAAGCAGATATTTCCCTGTGCTTACTGCTGTTTCTTCCATATGCCGGTAATGGGCTGAAAACGCCTGTTTTGGGACTCTGCAGAGAAAGTGTTTGCAGACTGCTGAATCCACACACGGGTTTAACTCTGGAAGTTGAGTGCACACATTGACAACCGTTCGGTTAGATAGCTGCGTTTTCGATTTAGAAGCAGATATTTCCCTGTGCTTACTGCTGTTTCTTCCATATGCCGGTAATGGGCTGAAAACACCTGTTTTGGGACTCTGCTGAGAAAGAGTTTGCAGACTGTTGAATCCACACACGGGTTTCACTCTGGAAGTTGAGTGCCCGCATTGACAACCGTTCTGTTAGGTAGTTGCGTTTTGGATTTAGAAGCAGATATTTCCCTGTGCTTACTGCTGTTTCTTCCATATGCCGGTAATGGGCTGAAAACGCCTGTTTTGGGACTCTGCAGAGAAAGTGTTTGCAGACTGCTGAATCCACACACGGGTTTAACTCTGGAAGTTGAGTGCACACATTGACAACCGTTCTGTTAGATAGCTGCGTTTTGGATTTAGAAGCAGATATTTCCCTGTGCTTACTGCTGTTTCTTCCGTATGCCGGTAATGGGCTGAAAACGGCTGTCTTGGGACTCTGCACAGAATGTGTTTGCAGACTTCTGAATCCACACACGGGTTTAACTCTGGAAGTTGAGTGCACACATTGACAACCGTTCTGTTAGATAGCTGCGTTTTGGATTTAGAAGCAGATATTTCCCTGTGCTTACTGCTGTTTCTTCCATATGCCGGTAATGGGCTGAAGACGCCTGTTTTGGGACTCTGCAGAGAAAGTGTTTGCAGACTGCTGAATCCACACACGGGTTTAACTCTGGAAGTTGAGCGCACACATTGACAGCCGTTCTGTTAGATAGCTGCGTTTTGGATTTAGAAGCAGATATTTCCCTGTGCTTACTTCTGTTTCTTCCATATGCCGGTAATGGGCTGAAAACGCCTATCTTGGGACTCTGCACAGAAAGTGTTTGCAGACTGCTGAATCCACACACGGGTTTAACTCTGGAAGTTGAGTGCACACATTGACAACCGTTCTGTTAGATAGCTGCGTTTTGGCTTTAGAAGCAGATATTTCCCTGTGCTTACTGCTGTTTCTTCCATATGCCGGTAATGGGCTGAAAACGCCTGTTTTGGGACTCTGCAGAGAAAGTGTTTGCAGACTGCTGAATCCACACACGGGTTTAACTCTGGAAGTTGAGTGCACACATTGACAACCGTTCTGTTAGATAGCTGCGTTTTGGATTTAGAAACAGATATTTCCCTGTGCTTACTGCTGTTTCTTCCATATGCCGGTAATGGGCTGAAAACGCCTGTTTTGGGACTCTGCAGAGAAAGTGTTTGCAGACTGCTGAATCCACACACGGGTTTAACTCTGGAAGTTGAGTGCACACATTGACAAACGTTCTGTTAGGTAGCTGCGTTTTGGATTTAGAAGCAGATATTTCCCTGTGCTTACTGCTGTTTCTTCCATATGCCGGTAATGGGCTGAAAATGCCTGTTTTGGGACTCTGCAGAGAAAGTGTTTGCAGACTGCTGAATCCACACACGGGTTTAACTCTGGAAGTGGAGTGCACACATTGACAACCGTTCTGTTAGATAGCTGCGTTTTGGATTTAGAAGCAGATATTTCCCTGTGCTTACTGGTGTTTCTTCCATATGCCGGTAATGGGCTGAAGACGCCTGTTTTGGGACTCTGCAGAGAAAGTGTTTGCAGACTGCTGAATCCACACACGGCTTTAACTCTGGAAGTTGAGTGCGCACATTGACAACCGTTCTGTTAGATAGCTGCGTTTTGGATTTAGAAGCAGATATTTCCCTGTGCTTACTGCTGTTTCTTCTATATGCCGGTAATGGGCTGAAAACGCCTGTTTTGGGCCTCTGCAGAGAAAGTGTTTGCAGACTGCTGAATCCACACACGGGTTTAACTCTGGAACTTGAGTGCACACATTGACAACCATTCTGTTAGATAGCTGCGTTTTGGATTTAGAAGCAGATATTTCCCTGTGCTTACTGCTGTTTCTTCCATATGCCGGTAATGGGCTGAAAACGCCTGTCTTGGGACTCTGCACAGAAAGTGTTTGCAGACGGCTGAATCCACACACGGGTTTAACTCTAGAAGTTGAGTGCACACATTGACAACCGTTCTGTTAGATAGCTGCGTTTTGGCTTTAGAAGCAGATATTTCCCTGTGCTTACTGCTGTTTCTTCCTTATGCCGGTAATGGGCTGAAAACGCCTGTTTTGGGACTCTGCAGAGAAAGTGTTTGCAGACTGCTGAATCCACACACGGGTTTAACTCTGGAAGTTGAGTGCACACATTGACAACCGTTCTGTTAGATAGCTGCGTTTTGGATTTAGAAGCAGATATTTCCCTGTGCTTACTGCTGTTTCTTCCATATGCCGGTAATGGGCTGAAAACGCCTGTCTTCGGACTCTGCACAGAAAGTGTTTGCAGACTGCTGAATCCACACACGGGTTTAACTCTGGAAGTTGAGTGCACACATTGACAACTGTTCTGTTAGATTGCTGCATTTTGGATTTAGAAGAAGATATTTCCCTGTGCTTACTGCTGTTTCTTCCTTATGCCGGTAATGGTCTGAAAACGCCTGTTTTGGGACTGTGCAGAGAAAGTGTTTGCAGACTGCTGAATCCACACACGGGTTTAACTCTGGAAGTTGAGTGCCCACATTGACAACCGTTCTGTTAGGTAGTTGCGTTTTGGATTTAGAAGCAGATATTTCCCTGTGCTTACTGCTGTTTCTTCCATATGCCGGTAATGGGCTGAAAACGGCTGTTTTGGGACTCTGCAGAGAAAGTGTTTGCAGACTGCTGAATCCACACACGGGTTTAACTCTGGAAGTTGAGCGCACACATTGACAGCCGTTCTGTTAGATAGCTGCGTTTTGGATTTAGAAGCAGATATTTCCCTGTGCTTACTGCTGTTTCTTCCATATGCCGGTAATGGGCTGAAAACGCCTATCTTGGGACTCTGCACAGAAAGTGTTTGCAGACTGCTGAATCCACACACGGGTTTAACTCTGGAAGTTGAGTGCACACATTGACAACCGTTCTGTTAGATAGCTGCGTTTTGGCTTTAGAAGCAGATATTTCCCTGTGCTTACTGCTGTTTCTTCCATATGCCGGTAATGGGCTGAAAACGCCTGTTTTGGGACTCTGCAGAGAAAGTGTTTGCAGACTGCTGAATCCACACACGGGTTTAACTCTGGAAGTTGAGTGCACACATTGACAACCGTTCTGTTAGATAGCTGCGTTTTGGATTTAGAAACAGATATTTCCCTGTGCTTACTGCTGTTTCTTCCATATGCCGGTAATGGGCTGAAAACGCCTGTTTTGGGACTCTGCAGAGAAAGTGTTTGCAGACTGCTGAATCCACACACGGGTTTAACTCTGGAAGTTGAGTGCACACATTGACAAACGTTCTGTTAGGTAGCTGCGTTTTGGATTTAGAAG
This sequence comes from Aotus nancymaae, assembly GCF_030222135.1. Taxonomy (NCBI): domain Eukaryota; kingdom Metazoa; phylum Chordata; class Mammalia; order Primates; family Aotidae; genus Aotus; species Aotus nancymaae. Next base: position 119,290 of record NW_026989288.1, read on the forward strand.
CAGATATTTCCCTGTGCTTACTGCTGTTTCTTCCATATGCCGGTAATGGGCTGAAAATGCCTGTTTTGGGACTCTGCAGAGAAAGTGTTTGCAGACTGCTGAATCCACACACGGGTTTAACTCTGGAAGTGGAGTGCACACATTGACAACCGTTCTGTTAGATAGCTGCATTTTGGATTTAGAAGCAGATATTTCCCTGTGCTTACTGGTGTTTCTTCCATATGCCGGTAATGGGCTGAAGACGCCTGTTTTGGGACTCTGCAGAGAAAGTGTTTGCAGACTGCTGAATCCACACACGGCTTTAACTCTGGAAGTTGAGTGCGCACATTGACAACCGTTCTGTTAGATAGCTGCGTTTTGGATTTAGAAGCAGATATTTCCCTGTGCTTACTGCTGTTTCTTCCATATGCCGGTAATGGGCTGAAAACGCCTGTTTTGGGCCTCTGCAGAGAGAGTGTTTGCAGACTGCTGAATCCACACACGGGTTTAACTCTGGAACTTGAGTGCACACATTGACAACCATTCTGTTAGATAGCTGCGTTTTGGATTTAGAAGCAGATATTTCCCTGTGCTTACTGCTGTTTCTTCCATATGCCGGTAATGGGCTGAAAACGCCTGTCTTGGGACTCTGCACAGAAAGTGTTTGCAGACGGCTGAATCCACACACGGGTTTAACTCTAGAAGTTGAGTGCACACATTGACAACCGTTCTGTTAGATAGCTGCGTTTTGGATTTAGAAGCAGATATTTCCCTGTGCTTACTGCTGTTTCTTCCTTATGCCGGTAATGGGCTGAAAACGCCTGTTTTGGGACTCTGCAGAGAAAGTGTTTGCAGACTGCTGAATCCACACACGGGTTTAACTCTGGAAGTTGAGTGAACACATTGACAACCGTTCTGTTAGATAGCTGCGTTTTGGATTTAGAAGCAGATATTTCCCTGTGCTTACTGCTGCTTCTTCCATATGCCGGTAATGGGCTGAAAACGCCTGTTTTGGGACTCTGCAGAGAAAGTGTTTGCAGACTGCTGAATACACAAACGGGTTTAACTCTGGAAGTTGAGTGCACACATTGACAACCGTTCTGTTAGATAGCTGCGTTTTGGATTTAGAAGCAGATATTTCCCTGTGCTTACTGCTGTTTCTTCCATATGCCGGTAATGGGCTGAAAACGCCTGTCTTGGGACTCTGCACAGAAAGTGTTTGCAGACTGCTGAATCCACACACGGGTTTAACTCTGGAAGTTGAGTGCACACATTGACAACCGTTCTGTTATATAGCTGCGTTTTGGATTTAGAAGCAGATATTTCCCTGTGCTTACTGCTGTTTCTTCCATATGCCGGTAATGGGCTGAAAACGCCTGTTTTGGGACTCTGCAGAGAAAGTGTTTGCAGACTGCTGAATCCACACACGGGTTTAACTCTGGAAGTTGAGTGCACACATTGACAACGGTTCTGTTAGGTAGCTGCGTTTTGGATTAAGAAGCAGATATTTCCCTGTGCTTACTGCTGTTTCTTCCATATGCCGGTAATGGGCTGAAAACGCCTGTTTTGGGACTCTGCATAGAAAGTGTTTGCAGACTGCTGAATCCACACACGGGTTTAACTCTGGAAGTGGAGTGCACACATTGACAACCGTTCTGTTAGATAGCTGCGTTTTGGATTTAGAAGCAGATATTTCCCTGTGCTTACTGCTGTTTCTTCCATATGCCGGTAATGGGCTGAAGACGCCTGTTTTGGGACTCTGCAGAGAAAGTGTTTGCAGACTGCTGAATCCACACACGGGTTTAACTCTGGAAGTTGAGTGCACACATTGACAACCGTTCTGTTAGATAGCTGCGTTTTGGATTTAGAAGCAGATATTTCCCTGTGCTTACTGCTGTTTCTTCCATATGCCGGTAATGGGCTGAAAACGCCTGTCTTGGGACTCTGCACAGAAAGTGTTTGCAGACTGCTGAATCCACACACGGGTTTAACTCTGGAAGTTGAGTGCACACATTGACAACCGTTCTGTTAGATAGCTGCGTTTTGGATTTAGAAGCAGATATTTCCCTGTGCTTACTGCTGTTTCTTCCATATGCCGGTAATGGGGTGAAAACGCCTGTCTTGGGACTCTGCACAGAAAGTGTTTGCAGACTGCTGAATCCACACACAGGTTGAACTCTGGAAGTTGAGTGCACACATTGACAACTGTTCTGTTAGATTGCTGCATTTTGGATTTAGAAGAAGATATTTCCCTGTGCTTACTGCTGTTTTTTCCATATGCCGGTAATGGTCTGAAAACGCCTGTTTTGGGACTGTGCAGAGAAAGTGTTTGCAGACTGCTGAATCCACACACGGGTTTAACTCTGGAAGTTGAGTGCCCACATTGACAACCGTTCTGTTAGGTAGTTGCGTTTTGGATTTAGAAGCAGATATTTCCCTGTGCTTACTGCTGTTTCTTCCATATGCCGGTAATGGGCTGAAAACGGCTGTTTTGGGACTCTGCAGAGAAAGTGTTTGCAGACTGCTGAATCCACACACGGGTTTAACTCTGGAAGTTGAGTGCACACATTGACAACCGTTCGGTTAGATAGCTGCGTTTTCGATTTAGAAGCAGATATTTCCCTGTGCTTACTGCTGTTTCTTCCATATGCCGGTAATGGGCTGAAAACACCTGTTTTGGGACTCTGCTGAGAAAGAGTTTGCAGACTGTTGAATCCACACACGGGTTTCACTCTGGAAGTTGAGTGCCCGCATTGACAACCGTTCTGTTAGGTAGTTGCGTTTTGGATTTAGAAGCAGATATTTCCCTGTGCTTACTGCTGTTTCTTCCATATGCCGGTAATGGGCTGAAAACGCCTGTTTTGGGACTCTGCAGAGAAAGTGTTTGCAGACTGCTGAATCCACACACGGGTTTAACTCTGGAAGTTGAGTGCACACATTGACAACCGTTCTGTTAGATAGCTGCGTTTTGGATTTAGAAGCAGATATTTCCCTGTGCTTACTGCTGTTTCTTCCGTATGCCGGTAATGGGCTGAAAACGGCTGTCTTGGGACTCTGCACAGAAAGTGTTTGCAGACTTCTGAATCCACACACGGGTTTAACTCTGAAAGTGGAGTGCACACATTGACAACCGTTCTGTTAGATAGCTGCATTTTGGATTTAGAAGCAGATATTTCCCTGTGCTTACTGGTGTTTCTTCCATATGCCGGTAATGGGCTGAAGACGCCTGTTTTGGGACTCTGCAGAGAAAGTGTTTGCAGACTGCTGAATCCACACACGGGTTTACCTCTGGAAGTTGAGTGCACACATTGACAACCGTTCTGTTAGATAGCTGCGTTTTGGATTTAGAAGCAGATATTTCCCTGTGCTTACTGCTGTTTCTTCCATACGCCGGTAATGGGCTGAAAACGACTGTCTTGGGACTCTGCACAGAAAGTGTTTGCAGACTGCTGAATCCACACACGGGTTTAACTCTGGAAGTTGAGTGCACACATTGACAACCGTTCTGTTAGATAGCTGCGTTTTGGCTTCAGAAGCAGATATTTCCCTGTGCTTACTGCTGTTTCTTCCATATGCCGGTAATGGGCTGAAAACGCCTGTTTTGGGACTCTGCAGAGAAAGTGTTTGCAGACTGCTGAATCCACACACAGGTTTAACCCTGGAAGTTGAGTGCACACATTGACAACCGTTCTGTTAGATAGCTGCGTTTTGGATTTAGAAACAGATATTTCCCTGTGCTTACTGCTGTTTCTTCCATATGCCGGTAATGGGCTGAAAACGCCTGTTTTGGGACTCTGCAGAGAAAGTGTTTGCAGACTGCTGAATCCACACACGGGTTTAACTCTGGAAGTTGAGTGCACACATTGACAACCGTTCTGTTAGATAGCTGCGTTTTGGATTTAGAAGCAGATATTTCCCTGTGCTTACTGCTGTTTCTTCCGTATGCCGATAATGGGCTGAAAACGGCTGTCTTGGGACTCTGCACAGAAAGTGTTTGCAGACTTCTGAATCCACACACGGGTTTAACTCTCGAAGTGGAGTGCACACATTGACAACCGTTCTGTTAGATAGTTGCATTTTGGATTTAGAAGCAGATATTTCCCTGTGCTTACTGGTGTTTCTTCCATATGCCGGTAATGGGCTGAAGACGCCTGTTTTGGGACTCTGCAGAGAAAGTGTTTGCAGACTGCTGAATCCACACACAGGTTTAACTCTGGAAGTTGAGTGCACAAATTGACAACCGTTCGGTTAGATAGCTGCGTTTTCGATTTAGAAGCAGATATTTCCCTGTGCTTACTGCTGTTTCTTCCATATGCCGGTAATGGGCTGAAAACACCTGTTTTGGGACTCTGCTGAGAAAGAGTTTGCAGACTGTTGAATCCACACACGGGTTTCACTCTGGAAGTTGAGTGCACACATTGACAACCGTTCTGTTAGATAGCTGCGTTTTGGATTTAGAAGCAGATATTTCCCTGTGCTTACTGCTGTTTCTTCCATATGCCGGTAATGGGCTGAAAACGCCTGTTTTGGGACTCTGCAGAGAAAGTGTTTGCAGACTGCTGAATCCACACACGGGTTTAACTCTGGAAGTTGAGTGCACACATTGACAACCGTTCTGTTAGATAGCTGCGTTTTGGATTTAGAAGCAGATATTTCCCTGTGCTTACTGCTGTTTCTTCCATATGCCGGTAATGGGCTGAAAATGCCTGTTTTGGGACTCTGCAGAGAAAGTGTTTGCAGACTGCTGAATCCACACACGGGTTTAACTCTGGAAGTGGAGTGCACACATTGACAACCGTTCTGTTAGATAGCTGCATTTTGGATTTAGAAGCAGATATTTCCCTGTGCTTACTGGTGTTTCTTCCATATGCCGGTAATGGGCTGAAGACGCCTGTTTTGGGACTCTGCAGAGAAAGTGTTTGCAGACTGCTGAATCCACACACGGGTTTAACTCTGGAAGTTGAGTGCACACATTGACAACCGTTCTGTTAGATAGCTGCGTTTTGGATTTAGAAGCAGATATTTCCCTGTGCTTACTGCTGTTTCTTCCATATGCCGGTAATGGGCTGAAAACGCCTGTTTTGGGCCTCTGCAGAGAAAGTGTTTGCAGACTGCTGAATCCACACACGGGTTTAACTCTGGAACTTGAGTGCACACATTGACAACCATTCTGTTAGATAGCTGCTTTTTGGATTTAGAAGCAGATATTTCCCTGTGCTTACTGCTGTTTCTTCCATATGCCGGTAATGGGCTGAAAACGCCTGTCTTGGGACTCTGCACAGAAAGTGTTTGCAGACGGCTGAATCCACACACGGGTTTAACTCTGGAAGTTGAATGCACACATTGACAACCGTTCTGTTAGATAGCTGCGTTTTGGCTTTAGAAGCAGATATTTCCCTGTGCTTACTGCTGTTTCTTCCTTATGCCGGTAATGGGCTGAAAACGCCTGTTTGGGACTCTGCAGAGAAAGTGTTTGCAGACTGCTGAATCCACACACGGGTTTAACTCTGGAAGTTGAGTGAACACATTGACAACCGTTCTGTTAGATAGCTGCGTTTTGGATTTAGAAGCAGATATTTCCCTGTGCTTACTGCTGTTTCTTCCGTATGCCGGTAATGGGCTGAAAACGCCTGTTTTGGGACTCTGCAGAGAAAGTGTTTGCATACTGCTGAATCCACACACGGGTTTAACTCTGGAAGTTGAGTGCACACATTGACAACCGTTCTGTTAGATAGCTGCGTTTTGGATTTAGAAGCAGATATTTCCCTGTGCTTACTGCTGTTTCTTCCATATGCCGGTAATGGGCTGAAAACGCCTGTCTTGGGACTCTGCAGAGAAAGTGTTTGCAGACTGCTGAATCCACACACGGGTTTAACTCTGGAAGTTGAGTGCACACATTGACAACCGTTCTGTTAGATAGCTGCGTTTTGGATTTAGAAGCAGATATTTCCCTGTGCTTGCTGCTGTTTCTTACATATGCCGGTAATGGGCTGAAAACGCCTGTCTTGGGACTCTGCACAGAAAGTGTTTGCAGACTGCTGAATCCACACACGGGTTTAACTCTGGAAGTTGAGTGCACACATTGACAACCGTTCTGTTAGATAGCTGCGTTTTGGATTTAGAAGCAGATATTTCCCTGTGCTTACTGCTGTTTCTTCCATATGCCGGTAATGGGGTGAAAACGCCTGTCTTGGGACTCTGCACAGAAAGTGTTTGCAGACTGCTGAATCCACACACGGGTTGAACTCTGGAAGTTGAGTGCACACATTGACAACTGTTCTGTTAGATTGCTGCATTTTGGATTTAGAAGAAGATATTTCCCTGTGCTTACTGCTGTTTCTTCCTTATGCCGGTAATGGTCTGAAAACGCCTGTTTTGGGACTGTGCAGAGAAAGTGTTTGCAGACTGCTGAATCCACACACGGGTTTAACTCTGGAAGTTGAGTGCACACATTGACAACCGTTCTGTTAGATAACTGAGTTTTGGATTTAGAAGCAGATATTTCCCTGTGCTTACTGCTGTTTCTTCCATATGCCGGTAATGGGCTGAAGACGCCTGTGTTGGGACTCTGCAGAGAAAGTGTTTGCAGACTGCTGAATCCACACACGGGTTTAACTCTGGAAGTTGAGTGCACACATTGACAACCGTTCGGTTAGATAGCTGCGTTTTGGATTTAGAAGCAGATATTTCCCTGTGCTTACTGCTGTTTCTTCCATATGCCGGTAAAGGGCTGAAAACACCTGTTTTGGGACTCTGCTGAGAAAGAGTTTGCAGACTGTTGAATCCACACACGGGTTTCACTCTGGAAGTTGAGTGCCCACATTGACAACCGTTCTGTTAGGTAGTTGCGTTTTGGATTTAGAAGCAGATATTTCCCTGTGCTTACTGCTGTTTCTTCCATATGCCGGTAATGGGCTGAAAACGCCTGTTTTGGGACTCTGCAGAGAAAGTGTTTGCAGACTGCTGAATCCACACACGGGTTTAACTCTGGAAGTTGAGTGCACACATTGACAACCGTTCTGTTAGATAGCTGCGTTTTGGATTTAGAAGCAGATATTTCCCTGTGCTTACTGCTGTTTCTTCCGTATGCCGGTAATGGGCTGAAAACGGCTGTCTTGGGACTCTGCACAGAAAGTGTTTGCAGACTTCTGAATCCACACACGGGTTTAACTCTGGAAGTGGAGTGCACACATTGACAACCGTTCTGTTAGATAGCTGCATTTTGGATTTAGAAGCAGATATTTCCCTGTGCTTACTGGTGTTTCTTCCATATGCCGGTAATGGCCTGAAGACGCCTGTTTTGGGACTCTGCAGAGAAAGTGTTTGCAGACTGCTGAATCCACACACGGGTTTAACTCTGGAAGTTGAGTGAACACATTGACAACCGTTCTGTTAGATAGCTGCGTTTTGGATTTAGAAGCAGATATTTCCCTGTGCTTACTGCTGTTTCTTCCGTATGCCGGTAATGGGCTGAAAACGCCTGTTTTGGGACTCTGCAGAGAAAGTGTTTGCATACTGCTGAATCCACACACGGGTTTAACTCTGGAAGTTGAGTGCACACATTGACAACCGTTCTGTTAGATAGCTGCGTTTTGGATTTAGAAGCAGATATTTCCCTGTGCTTACTGCTGTTTCTTCCATATGCCGGTAATGGGCTGAAAACGCCTGTCTTGGGACTCTGCAGAGAAAGTGTTTGCAGACTGCTGAATCCACACACGGGTTTAACTCTGGAAGTTGAGTGCACACATTGACAACCGTTCTGTTAGATAGCTGCGTTTTGGATTTAGAAGCAGATATTTCCCTGTGCTTGCTGCTGTTTCTTACATATGCCGGTAATGGGCTGAAAACGCCTGTCTTGGGACTCTGCACAGAAAGTGTTTGCAGACTGCTGAATCCACACACGGGTTTAACTCTGGAAGTTGAGTGCACACATTGACAACCGTTCTGTTAGATAGCTGCGTTTTGGATTTAGAAGCAGATATTTCCCTGTGCTTACTGCTGTTTCTTCCATATGCCGGTAATGGGGTGAAAACGCCTGTCTTGGGACTCTGCACAGAAAGTGTTTGCAGACTGCTGAATCCACACACGGGTTGAACTCTGGAAGTTGAGTGCACACATTGACAACTGTTCTGTTAGATTGCTGCATTTTGGATTTAGAAGAAGATATTTCCCTGTGCTTACTGCTGTTTCTTCCTTATGCCGGTAATGGTCTGAAAACGCCTGTTTTGGGACTGTGCAGAGAAAGTGTTTGCAGACTGCTGAATCCACACACGGGTTTAACTCTGGAAGTTGAGTGCACACATTGACAACCGTTCTGTTAGATAACTGAGTTTTGGATTTAGAAGCAGATATTTCCCTGTGCTTACTGCTGTTTCTTCCATATGCCGGTAATGGGCTGAAGACGCCTGTGTTGGGACTCTGCAGAGAAAGTGTTTGCAGACTGCTGAATCCACACACGGGTTTAACTCTGGAAGTTGAGTGCACACATTGACAACCGTTCGGTTAGATAGCTGCGTTTTGGATTTAGAAGCAGATATTTCCCTGTGCTTACTGCTGTTTCTTCCATATGCCGGTAAAGGGCTGAAAACACCTGTTTTGGGACTCTGCTGAGAAAGAGTTTGCAGACTGTTGAATCCACACACGGGTTTCACTCTGGAAGTTGAGTGCCCACATTGACAACCGTTCTGTTAGGTAGTTGCGTTTTGGATTTAGAAGCAGATATTTCCCTGTGCTTACTGCTGTTTCTTCCATATGCCGGTAATGGGCTGAAAACGCCTGTTTTGGGACTCTGCAGAGAAAGTGTTTGCAGACTGCTGAATCCACACACGGGTTTAACTCTGGAAGTTGAGTGCACACATTGACAACCGTTCTGTTAGATAGCTGCGTTTTGGATTTAGAAGCAGATATTTCCCTGTGCTTACTGCTGTTTCTTCCGTATGCCGGTAATGGGCTGAAAACGGCTGTCTTGGGACTCTGCACAGAAAGTGTTTGCAGACTTCTGAATCCACACACGGGTTTAACTCTGGAAGTGGAGTGCACACATTGACAACCGTTCTGTTAGATAGCTGCATTTTGGATTTAGAAGCAGATATTTCCCTGTGCTTACTGGTGTTTCTTCCATATGCCGGTAATGGCCTGAAGACGCCTGTTTTGGGACTCTGCAGAGAAAGTGTTTGCAGACTGCTGAATCCACACACGGGTTTAACTCTGGAAGTTGAGTGCACACATTGACAACCGTTCTGTTAGATAACTGCGTTTTGGATTTAGAAGCAGATATTTCCCTGTGCTTACTGCTGTTTCTTCCATATGCCGGTAATGGGCTGAAGACGCCTGTGTTGGGACTCTGCAGAGAAAGTGTTTGCAGACTGCTGAATCCACACACGGGTTTAAGTCTGGAAGTTGAGTGCACACATTGACAACCGTTCTGTTAGATAGCTGATTTTGGATTTAGAAGCAGATATTTCCCTGTGCTTACTGCTGTTTCTTCCATACGCCGGTAATGGGCTGAAAACGACTGTCTTGGGACTCTGCACAGAAAGTGTTTGCAGACTGCTGAATCCACACACGGGTTTAACTCTGGAAGTTGAGTGCACACATTGACAACCGTTCTGTTAGATAGCTGCGTTTTGGCTTCAGAAGCAGATATTTCCCTGTGCTTACTGCTGTTTCTTCCATATGCCGGTAATGGGCTGAAAACGCCTGTTTTGGGACTCTGCAGAGAAAGTGTTTGCAGACTGCTGAATCCACACACAGGTTTAACCCTGGAAGTTGAGTGCACACATTGGCAACCGTTCTGTTAGATAGCTGCGTTTTGGATTTAGAAACAGATATTTCCCTGTGATTACTGCTGTTTCTTCCATATGCCGGTAATGGGCTGAAAACGCCTGTTTTGGGACTCTGCAGAGAAAGTGTTTGCAGACTGCTGAATCCACAAACGGGTTTAACTCTGGAAGTTGAGTGCACACATTGACAACCGTTCTGTTAGATAGCTGCGTTTTGGATTTAGAAGCAGATATTTCCCTGTGCTTACTGCTGTTTCTTCCATATGCCGGTAATGGGCTGAAAACGCCTGTTTTGGGACTCTGCAGAGAAAGTGTTTGCAGACTGCTGAATCCACACACGGGTTTAACTCTGGAAGTTGAGTGCACACATTGACAAACGTTCTGTTAGGTAGCTGCGTTTTGGATTTAGAAGCAGATATTTCCCTGTGCTTACTGCTGTTTCTTCCATATGCCGGTAATGGGCTGAAAATGCCTGTGTTGGGACTCTGCAGAGAAAGTGTTTGCAGACTGCTGAATCCACACACGGGTTTAACTCTGGAAGTTGAGTGAACACATTGACAACCGTTCTGTTAGATAGCTGCGGTTTGGATTTAGAAGCAGATATTTCCCTGTGCTTACTGCTGTTCCTTCCGTATGCCGGTAATGGGCTGAAAACGCCTGTTTTGGGACTCTGCAGAGAAAGTGTTTGCATACTGCTGAATCCACACACGGGTTTAACTCTGGAAGTTGAGTGCACACATTGACAACCGTTCTGTTAGATAGCTGCGTTTTGGATTTAGAAGCAGATATTTCCCTGTGCTTACTGCTGTTTCTTCCATATGCCGGTAATGGGCTGAAAACGCCTGTCTTGGGACTCTGCAGAGAAAGTGTTTGCAGACTGCTGAATCCACACACGGGTTTAACACAGGAAGTTGAGTGCACACATTGACAACCGTTCTGTTAGATAGCTGCGTTTTGGATTTAGAAGCAGATATTTCCCTGTGCTTACTGCTGTTTCTTCCGTATGCCCGTAATGGGCTGAAAACGTCTGTTTTGGGACTCTGCACAGAAAGTGTTTGCAGACTGCTGAATCCACACACGGGTTTAACTCTGGAAGTTGAGTGCACACATTGACAACCGTTCTGTTAGATAGCTGCGTTTTGGATTTAGAAGCAGATATTTCCCTGTGCTTACTGCTGTTTCTTCCGTATGCCGGTAATGGGCTGAAAACGCCTGTTTTGGGACTCTGCAGAGAAAGTGTTTGCAGACTGCTGAATCCACACACGGGTTTAACTCTGGAAGTTGAGTGAACACATTGACAACCGTTCTGTTAGATAGCTGCGTTTTGGATTTAGAAGAAGATATTTCCCTGTGCTTACTGCTGTTTCTTCCGTATGCCGGTAATGGGCTGAAAACGCCTGTTTTGGGACTCTGCAGAGAAAGTGTTTGCATACTGCTGAATCCACACACGGGTTTAACTCTGGAAGTTGAGTGCACACATTGACAACCGTTCTGTTAGATAGCTGCGTTTTGGATTTAGAAGCAGATATTTCCCTGTGCTTACTGCTGTTTCTTCCATATGCCGGTAATGGGCTGAAAACGCCTGTCTTGGGACTCTGCAGAGAAAGTGTTTGCAGACTGCTGAATCCACACACGGGTTTAACTCTGGAAGTTGAGTGCACACATTGACAACCGTTCTGTTAGATAGCTGCGTTTTGGATTTAGAAGCAGATATTTCCCTGTGCTTACTGCTGTTTCTTCCGTATGCCCGTAATGGGCTGAAAACGCCTGTTTTGGGACTCTGCACAGAAACTGTTTGCAGACTGCTGAATCCACACACGGGTTTAACTCTGGAAGTTGAGTGCACACATTGACAACCGTTCTGTTAGATAGCTGCGTTTTGGATTTAGAAGCAGATATTTCCCTGTGCTTACTGCTGTTTCTTCCGTATGCCGGTAATGGGCTGAAAACGCCTGTTTTGGGACTCTGCAGAGAAAGTGTTTGCAGACTGCTGAATCCACACACGGGTTTAACTCTGGAAGTTGAGTGCACACATTGACAACCGTTCTGCTAGATAGCTGCGTTTTGGATTTAGAAGCAGATATTTCCCTGTGCTTACTGCTGTTTCTTCCATATGCCGGTAATGGGCTGAAAATGACTGTTTTGGGACTCTGCAGAGAAAGTGTTTGCAGACTGCTGAATCCACACACGGGTTTAACTCTGGAAGTTGAGTGCACACATTGACAACCGTTCTGTTAGGTAGCTGCGTTTTGGATTTAGAAGCAGATATTTCCATGTGCATACAGCTGTTTCTTCCGTATGCCGGTAACGGGCTGAAAACGCCTGTTTTGGGACTCTGCAGAGAAAGTGTTTGCAGACTGCTGAATCCACACACGGGTTTAACTCTGGAAGTTGAGTGCACACATTGACAACCGTTCTGTTAGATAGCTGCGTTTTGGATTTAGAAGCAGATATTTCCCTGTGCTTACTGCTGTTTCTTCCATATGCCGGTAATGGGCTGAAAACGCCTGTTTTGGGACTCTGCACAGAAAGTGTTTGCAGACTGCTGAATCCACACACGGGTTTAACTCTGGAAGTTGAGTGCACACATTGACAACCGTTCTGTTAGATAGCTGCGTTTTGGATTTAGAAGCAGATATTTCCCTGTGCTTACTGCTGTTTCTTCCATATGCCGGTAAAGGGCTGAAAACGCATGTTTTGGGACTCTGCAGAGAAAGTGTTTGCAGACTGCTGAATCCACACACGGGTTTAACTCTGGAAGTTGAGTGCACACATTAACAACCGTTCTGTTAGATAGCTGCGTTTTCGATTTAGAAGCAGATATTTCCCTGTGCTTACTGCTGTTTCTTCCATATGCCTGTAATCGGCTGAAAACACGTGTTTTGGGACTCTGCAGAGAAAGTGTTTGCAGACTGCTGAATCCACACACGGGTTTCACTCTGGAAGTTGAGTGCCCACATTGACAACCGTTCTGTTAGGTAGTTGCATTTTGGATTTAGAAGCAGATATTTCCCTGTGCTTACTGCTGTTTCTTCCATATGCCGGTAATGGGCTGAAAACGCCTGTTTTGGGACTCTGCAGAGAAAGTGTTTGCAGACTGCTGAACCCACACACGGGTTTAACTCTGGAAGTTGAGTGCACACATTGACAACCGTTCTGTTAGGTAGCTGCGTTTTGGATTTAGAAGCAGATATTTCCCTGTGCTTACTGCTGTTTGTTCCATATGCCGGTAATGGGCTGAAAACGCCTGTTTTGGGACTCTGCAGAGAAAATGTTTGCAGACTGCTGAATCCTCACACGGGTTTAACTCTGGAAGTTGAGTGCACACATTGACAACCGTTCTGTTAGATAGCTGCGTTTTGGATTTAGAAGCAGATATTTCCCTGTGCTTACTGCTGTTTCTTCCATATGCCGGTAATGGGCTGAAAACGCCTGTTTTGGGACTCTGCAGAGAAAGTGTTTGCAGACTGCTGAATCCACACACGGGTTTAACTCTGGAAGTTGAGTCCACACATTGACAACCGTTCTGTTAGATAGCTGCGTTTTGGATTTAGAAGCAGATATTTCCCTGTGCTTACTGCTGTTTCTTCCATATGCCGGTAATGGGCTGAAGACGCCTGTGTTGGGACTCTGCAGAGAAAGTGTTTGCAGACTGCTGAATCCACACACGGGTTTAACTCGGGAAGTTGAGTGCACACATTGACAACCGTTCTGTTAGATAGCTGATTTTGGATTTTGAAGCAGATATTTCCCTGTGCTTACTGCTGTTTCTTCCGTATGCCGGTAATGGGCTGAAAACGGCTGTCTTGGGACTCTGCACAGAAAGTGTTTGCAGACTTCTGAATCCACACACGGGTTTAACTCTGGAAGTTGAGTGCACACATTGACAACCGTTCTGTTAGATAGCTGCATTTTGGATTTAGAAGCAGATATTTCCCTGTGCTTACTGGTGTTTCTTCCATATGCCGGTAATGGGCTGAAGACGCCTGTTTTGGGACTCTGCAGAGAAAGTGTTTGCAGACTGCTGAATCCACACACGGGTTTAACTCTGGAAGTTGAGTGCACACATTGACAACCGTTCTGTTAGATAGCTGCGTTTTGGATTTAGAAGCAGATATTTCCCTGTGCTTACTGCTGTTTCTTCCATATGCCGGTAATGGGCTGAAGACGCCTGTTTTGGGACTCTGCAGAGAAAGTGTTTGCAGACTGCTGAATCCACACACGGGTTTAACTCTGGAAGTTGAGTGCACACATTGACAACCGTTCTGTTAGATAGCTGATTTTGGATTTAGAAGCAGATATTTCCCTGTGCTTACTGCTGTTTCTTCCATATGCCGGTAATGGGCTGAAGACGCCTGTGTTGGTACTCTGCAGAGAAAGTGTTTGCAGACTGCTGAATCCACACACGGGTTTAACTCTGGAAGTTGAGTGCACACATTGACAACCGTTCTGTTAGATAACTGAGTTTTGGATTTAGAAGCAGATATTTCCCTGTGCTTACTGCTGTTTCTTCCATATGCCGGTAATGGGCTGAAGACGCCTGTGTTGGTACTCTGCAGAGAAAGTGTTTGCAGACTGCTGAATCCACACACGGGTTTAACTCTGGAAGTTGAGTGCACACATTGACAACCGTTCTGTTAGATAGCTGATTTTGGATTTAGAAGCAGATATTTCCCTGTGCTTACTGCTGTTTCTTCCATACGCCGGTAATGGGCTGAAAACGACTGTCTTGGGACTCTGCACAGAAAGTGTTTGCAGACTGCTGAATCCACACACGGGTTTAACTCTGGAAGTTGAGTGCACACATTGACAACCGTTCTGTTAGATAGCTGCGTTTTGGCTTCAGAAGCAGATATTTCCCTGGGCTTACTGCTGTTTCTTCCATATGCCGGTAATGGGCTGAAAACGTCTGTTTTGGGACTCTGCAGAGAAAGTGTTTGCAGACTGCTGAATCCACACACAGGTTTAACCCTGGAAGTTGAGTGCACACATTGACAACCGTTCTGTTAGATAGCTGCGTTTTGGATTCAGAAACAGATATTTCCCTGTGCTTACTGCTGTTTCTTCCATATGCCGTTAATGGGCTGAAAACGCCTGTTTTGGGACTCTGCAGAGAAAGTGTTTGCAGACTGCTGAATCCACACACGGGTTTAACTCTGGAAGTTGAGTGCACAAATTGACAACCGTTCTGTTAGATAGCTGCGTTTTGGATTTAGAAGCAGATATTTCCCTGTGCTTACTGCTGTTTCTTCCGTATGCCGGTAATGGGCTGAAAACGGCTGTCTTGGGACTCTGCACAGAAAGTGTTTGCAGACTTCTGAATCCACACACGGGTTTAACTCTGGAAGTGGAGTGCACACATTGACAACCGTTCTGTTAGATAGCTGCATTTTGGATTTAGAAGCAGATATTTCCCTGTGCTTACTGCTGTTTCTTCCATATGCCGGTAATGGGCTGAAGACGCCTGTTTTGGGACTCTGCAGAGAAAGTGTTTGCAGACTGCTGAATCCACACACAGGTTTAACTCTGGAAGTTGAGTGCACACATTGACAACCGTTCGGTTAGAAAGCTGCGTTTTCGATTTAGAAGCAGATATTTCCCTGTGCTTACTGCTGTTTCTTCCATATGCCGGTAATGGGCTGAAAACACCTGTTTTGGGACTCTGCTGAGAAAGAGTTTGCAGACTGTTGAATCCACACACGGGTTTCACTCTGGAAGTTGAGTGCCCGCATTGACAACCGTTCTGTTAGGTAGTTGCGTTTTGGATTTAGAAGCAGATATTTCCCTGTGCTTACTGCTGTTTCTTCCATATGCCGGTAATGGGCTGAAAACGCCTGTTTTGGGACTCTGCAGAGAAAGTGTTTGCAGACTGCTGAATCCACACACGGGTTTAACTCTGGAAGTTGAGTGCACACATTGACAACCGTTCTGTTAGATAGCTGCGTTTTGGATTTAGAAGCAGATATTTCCCTGTGCTTACTGCTGTTTCTTCCATATGCCGGTAATGGGCTGAAAACGCCTGTCTTGGGACTCTGCAGAGAAAGTGTTTGCAGACTGCTGAATCCACACACGGGTTTAACACAGGAAGTTGAGTGCACACATTGACAACCGTTCTGTTAGATAGCTGCGTTTTGGATTTAGAAGCAGATATTTCCCTGTGCTTACTGCTGTTTCTTCCGTATGCCCGTAATGGGCTGAAAACGTCTGTTTTGGGACTCTGCACAGAAAGTGTTTGCAGACTGCTGAATCCACACACGGGTTTAACTCTGGAAGTTGAGTGCACACATTGACAACCGTTCTGTTAGATAGCTGCGTTTTGGATTTAGAAGCAGATATTTCCCTGTGCTTACTGCTGTTTCTTCCGTATGCCGGTAATGGGCTGAAAACGCCTGTTTTGGGACTCTGCAGAGAAAGTGTTTGCAGACTGCTGAATCCACACACGGGTTTAACTCTGGAAGTTGAGTGAACACATTGACAACCGTTCTGTTAGATAGCTGCGTTTTGGATTTAGAAGAAGATATTTCCCTGTGCTTACCGCTGTTTCTTCCGTATGCCGGTAATGGGCTGAAAACGCCTGTTTTGGGACTCTGCACAGAAAGTGTTTGCAGACTGCTGAATCCACACACGGGTTTAACTCTGGAAGTTGAGTGCACACATTGACAACCGTTCTGTTAGGTAGCTGCGTTTTGGATTTAGAAGCAGATATTTCCCTGTGCTTACAGCTGTTTCTTCCGTATGCCGGTAACGGGCTGAAAACGCCTGTTTTGGGACTCTGCAGAGAAAGTGTTTGCAGACTGCTGAATCCACACACGGGTTTAACTCTGGAAGTTGAGTGCACACATTGACAACCGTTCTGTTAGATAGCTGCGTTTTGGATTTAGAAGAAGATATTTCCCTGTGCTTACTGCTGTTTCTTCCGTATGCCGGTAATGGGCTGAAAACGCCTGTTTTGGGACTCTGCAGAGAAAGTGTTTGCAGACTGCTGAATCCACACACGGGTTTAACTCTGGAAGTTGAGTGAACACATTGACAACCGTTCTGTTAGATAGCTGCGTTTTGGATTTAGAAGAAGATATTTCCCTGTGCTTACTGCTGTTTCTTCCGTATGCCGGTAATGGGCTGAAAACGCCTGTTTTGGGACTCTGCACAGAAAGTGTTTGCAGACTGCTGAATCCACACACGGGTTTAACTCTGGAAGTTGAGTGCACACATTGACAACCGTTCTGTTAGGTAGCTGCGTTTTGGATTTAGAAGCAGATATTTCCCTGTGCTTACAGCTGTTTCTTCCGTATGCCGGTAACGGGCTGAAAACGCCTGTTTTGGGACTCTGCAGAGAAAGTGTTTGCAGACTGCTGAATCCACACACGGGTTTAACTCTGGAAGTTGAGTGCACACATTGACAACCGTTCTGTTAGATAGCTGCGTTTTGGATTTAGAAGCAGATATTTCCCTGTGCTTACTGCTGTTTCTTCCATATGCCGGTAATGGGCTGAAAACGCCTGTTTTGGGACTCTGCACAGAAAGTGTTTGCAGACTGCAGAATCCACACACGGGTTTAACTCTGGAAGTTGAGTGCACACATTGACAACCGTTCTGTTAGATAGCTGCGTTTTGGATTTAGAAGCAGATATTTCCCTGTGCTTACTGCTGTTTCTTCCATATGCCGGTAATGGGCTGAAAACGCATGTTTTGGGACTCTGCAGAGAAAGTGTTTGCAGACTGCTGAATCCACACACGGGTTTAACTCTGGAAGTTGAGTGCACACATTAACAACCGTTCTGTTAGATAGCTGCGTTTTCGATTTAGAAGCAGATATTTCCCTGTGCTTACTGCTGTTTCTTCCATATGCCGGTAATCGGCTGAAAACACGTGTTTTGGGACTCTGCAGAGAAAGTGTTTGCAGACTGCTGAATCCACACACGGGTTTCACTCTGGAAGTTGAGTGCCCACATTGACAACCGTTCTGTTAGGTAGTTGCATTTTGGATTTAGAAGCAGATATTTCCCTGTGCTTACTGCTGTTTCTTCCATATGCCGGTAATGGGCTGAAAACGCCTGTTTTGGGACTCTGCAGAGAAAGTGTTTGCAGACTGCTGAATCCACACACGGGTTTAACTCTGGAAGTTGAGTGCACACATTGACAACCGTTCTGTTAGGTAGCTGCGTTTTGGATTTAGAAGCAGATATTTCCCTGTGCTTACTGCTGTTTGTTCCATATGCCGGTAATGGGCTGAAAACGCCTGTTTTGGGACTCTGCAGAGAAAATGTTTGCAGATTGCTGAATCCTCACACGGGTTTAACTCTGGAAGTTGAGTGCACACATTGACAACCGTTCTGTTAGATAGCTGCGTTTTGGATTTAGAAGCAGATATTTCCCTGTGCTTACTGCTGTTTCTTCCATATGCCGGTAATGGGCTGAAAACGCCTGTTTTGGGACTCTGCAGAGAAAGTGTTTGCAGACTGCTGAATCCACACACGGGTTTAACTCTGGAAGTTGAGTCCACACATTGACAACCGTTCTGTTAGATAGCTGCGTTTTGGATTTAGAAGCAGATATTTCCCTGTGCTTACTGCTGTTTCTTCCATATGCCGGTAATGGGCTGAAGACGCCTGTGTTGGGACTCTGCAGAGAAAGTGTTTGCAGACTGCTGAATCCACACACGGGTTTAACTCTGGAAGTTGAGTGCACACATTGACAACCGTTCTGTTAGATAGCTGATTTTGGATTTAGAAGCAGATATTTCCCTGTGCTTACTGCTGTTTCTTCCGTATGCCGGTAATGGGCTGAAAACGGCTGTCTTGGGACTCTGCACAGAAAGTGTTTGCAGACTTCTGAATCCACACACGGGTTTAACTCTGGAAGTGGAGTGCACACATTGACAACCGTTCTGTTAGATAGCTGCATTTTGGATTTAGAAGCAGATATTTCCCTGTGCTTACTGGTGTTTCTTCCATATGCCGGTAATGGGCTGAAGACGCCTGTTTTGGGACTCTGCAGAGAAAGTGTTTGCAGACTGCTGAATCCACACACAGGTTTAACTCTGGAAGTTGAGTGCACACATTGACAACCGTTCGGTTAGATAGCTGCGTTTTCGATTTAGAAGCAGATATTTCCCTGTGCTTACTGCTGTTTCTTCCATATGCCGGTAATGGGCTGAAAACACCTGTTTTGGGACTCTGCTGAGAAAGAGTTTGCAGACTGTTGAATCCACACACGGGTTTCACTCTGGAAGTTGAGTGCCCGCATTGACAACCGTTCTGTTAGGTAGTTGCGTTTTGGATTTAGAAGCAGATATTTCCCTGTGCTTACTGCTGTTTCTTCCATATGCCGGTAATGGGCTGAAAATGCCTGTTTTGGGACTCTGCAGAGAAAGTGTTTGCAGACTGCTGAATCCACACACGGGTTTAACTCTGGAAGTTGAGTGCACACATTGACAACCGTTCTGTTAGATAGCTGCGTTTTGGATTTAGAAGCAGATATTTCCCTGTGCTTACTGCTGTTTCTTCCGTATGCCGGTAATGGGCTGAAAACGGCTGTCTTGGGACTCTGCACAGAAAGTGTTTGCAGACTTCTGAATCCACACACGGGTTTAACTCTGGAAGTGGAGTGCACACATTGACAACCGTTCTGTTAGATAGCTGCATTTTGGATTTAGAAGCAGATATTTCCCTGTGCTTACTGCTGTTTCTTCCATATGCCGGTAATGGGCTGAAGACGCCTGTTTTGGGACTCTGCAGAGAAAGTGTTTGCAGACTGCTGAATCCACACACGGGTTTAACTCTGGAAGTTGAGTGCACACATTGACAACCGTTCTGTTAGATAGCTGCGTTTTGGATTTAGAAGCAGATATTTCCCTGTGCTTACTGCTGTTTCTTCCATATGCCGGTAATGGGCTGAAGACGCCTGTTTTGGGACTCTGCAGAGAAAGTGTTTGCAGACTGCTGAATCCACACACGGGTTTAACTCTGGAAGTTGAGTGCACACATTGACAACCGTTCTGTTAGATAGCTGATTTTGGATTTAGAAGCAGATATTTCCCTGTGCTTACTGCTGTTTCTTCCATACGCCGGTAATGGGCTGAAAACGACTGTCTTGGGACTCTGCATAGAAAGTGTTTGCAGACTGCTGAATCCACACACGGGTTTAACTCTGGAAGTTGAGTGCACACATTGACAACCGTTCTGTTAGATAGCTGCGTTTTGGCTTCAGAAGCAGATATTTCCCTGTGCTTACTGCTGTTTCTTCCATATGCCGGTAATGGGCTGAAAACGCCTGTTTTGGGACTCTGCAGAGAAAGTGTTTGCAGACTGCTGAATCCACACACAGGTTTAACTCTGGAAGTTGAGTGCACACATTGACAACCGTTCTGTTAGATAGCTGCGTTTTGGATTTAGAAACAGATATTTCCCTGTGCTTACTGCTGTTTCTTCCATATGCCGGTAATGGGCTGAAAACGCCTGTTTTGGGACTCTGCAGAGAAAGTGTTTGTAGACTGCTGAATCCACACACGGGTTTAACTCTGGAAGTTGAGTGCACACATTGACAACCGTTCTGTTAGATAGCTGCGTTTTGGATTTAGAAGCAGATATTTCCCTGTGCTTACTGCTGTTTCTTCCATATGTCGGTAATGGTCTGAAAACGACTGTTTTGGGACTCTGCAGATAAAGTGTTTGCAGACTGCTGAATCCACACACAGGTTTAACTCTGGAAGTTGAGTGCACACATTGACAACCGTTCTGTTAGATAGCTGCGTTTTGGATTTAGAAGCAGATATTTCCCTGTGCTTACTGCTGTTTCTTCCATATGCCGGTAATGGGCTGAAGACGCCTGTTTTGGGACTCTGCAGAGAAAGTGTTTGCAGACTGCTGAATCCACACACGGGTTTAACTCTGGAAGTTGAGTGCACACATTGACAACCGTTCTGTTAGATAACTGCGTTTTGGATTTAGAAGCAGATATTTCCCTGTGCTTACTGCTGTTTCTTCCATATGCCGGTAATGGGCTGAAGACGCCTGTGTTGGGACTCTGCAGAGAAAGTGTTTGCAGACTGCTGAATCCACACACGGGTTTAACTCTGGAAGTTGAGTGCACACATTGACAACCGTTCTGTTAGATAGCTGATTTTGGATTTAGAAGCAGATATTTCCCTGTGCTTACTGCTGTTTCTTCCATACGCCGGTAATGGGCTGAAAACGACTGTCTTGGGACTCTGCACAGAAAGTGTTTGCAGACTGCTGAATCCACACACGGGTTTAACTCTGGAAGTTGAGTGCACACATTGACAACCGTTCTGTTAGATAGCTGCGTTTTGGCTTCAGAAGCAGATATTTCCCTGTGCTTACTGCTGTTTCTTCCATATGCCGGTAATGGGCTGAAAACGTCTGTTTTGGGACTCTGCAGAGAAAGTGTTTGCAGACTGCTGAATCCACACACAGGTTTAACCCTGGAAGTTGAGTGCACACATTGACAACCGTTCTGTTAGATAGCTGCGTTTTGGATTCAGAAACAGATATTTCCCTGTGCTTACTGCTGTTTCTTCCATATGCCGGTAATGGGCTGAAAACGCCTGTTTTGGGACTCTGCAGAGAAAGTGTTTGCAGACTGCTGAATCCACACACGGGTTTAACTCTGGAAGTTGAGTGCACACATTGACAACCGTTCTGTTAGATAGCTGCGTTTTGGATTTAGAAGCAGATATTTCCCTGTGCTTACTGCTGTTTCTTCCGTATGCCGGTAATGGGCTGAAAACGGCTGTCTTGGGACTCTGCACAGAAAGTGTTTGCAGACTTCTGAATCCACACACGGGTTTAACTCTGGAAGTGGAGTGCACACATTGACAACCGTTCTGTTAGATAGCTGCATTTTGGATTTAGAAGCAGATATTTCCCTGTGCTTACTGGTGTTTCTTCCATATGCAGGTAATGGGCTGAAGACGCCTGTTTTGGGACTCTGCAGAGAAAGTGTTTGCAGACTGCTGAATCCACACACAGGTTTAACTCTGGAAGTTGAGTGCACACATTGACAACCGTTCGGTTAGAAAGCTGCGTTTTCGATTTAGAAGCAGATATTTCCCTGTGCTTACTGCTGTTTCTTCCATATGCCGGTAATGGGCTGAAAACGCCTGTTTTGGGACTCTGCAGAAAAAGTGTTTGCAGACTGCTGAATCCACACACGGGTTTAACTCTGGAAGTTGAGTGCACACATTGACAACCGTTCTGTTAGATAGCTGCGTTTTGGATTTAGAAGCAGATATTTCCCTGTGCTTACTGCTGTTTCTTCCATATGTCGGTAATGGTCTGAAAACGACTGTTTTGGGACTCTGCAGATAAAGTGTTTGCAGACTGCTGAATCCACACACAGGTTTAACTCTGGAAGTTGAGTGCACACATTGACAACCGTTCTGTTAGATATCTGCTTTTTGGATTTAGAAGCAGATATTTCCCTGTGCTTACTGCTGTTTCTTCCATATGCCGGTAATGGGCTGAAAACGCCTGTTTTGGGACTCTGCAGAGAAAGTGTTTGCAGACTGCTGAATCCACACACGGGTTTAACTCTGGAAGTTGAGTGCACACATTGACAACCGTTCTGTTAGATAGCTGCGTTTTGGATTTAGAAGCAGATATTTCCCTGTGCTTACTGCTGTTTCTTCCATATGTCGGTAATGGTCTGAAAACGACTGTTTTGGGACTCTGCAGATAAAGTGTTTGCAGACTGCTGAATCCACACACAGGTTTAACTCTGGAAGTTGAGTGCACACATTGACAACCGTTCTGTTAGATAGCTGCGTTTTGGATTTAGAAGCAGATATTTCCCTGTGCTTACTGCTGTTTCTTCCATATGCCGGTAATGGGCTGAAAACGCCTGTTTTGGGACTCTGCAGAGAAAGTGTTTGCAGACTGCTGAATCCACACACGGGTTTAACTCTGGAAGTTGAGTGCACACATTGACAACCGTTCTGTTAGATAGCTGCGTTTTGGATTTAGAAGCAGATATTTCCCTGTGCTTACTGCTGTTTCTTCCATATGCCGGTAATGGGCTGAAGACGCCTGTTTTGGGACTCTGCAGAGAAAGTGTTTGCAGACTGCTGAATCCACACACGGGTTTAACTCTGGAAGTTGAGTGCACACATTGACAACCGTTCTGTTAGATAGCTGATTTTGGAGTTAGAAGCAGATATTTCCCTGTGCTTACTGCTGTTTCTTCCATACGCCGGTAATGGGCTGAAAACGACTGTCTTGGGACTCTGCACAGAAAGTGTTTGCAGACTGCTGAATCCACACACGGGTTTAACTCTGGAAGTTGAGTGCACACATTGACAACCGTTCTGTTAGATAGCTGCGTTTTGGCTTCAGAAGCAGATATTTCCCTGTGCTTACTGCTGTTTCTTCCATATGCCGGTAATGGGCTGAAAACGCCTGTTTTGGGACTCTGCAGAGAAAGTGTTTGCAGACTGCTGAATCCACACACAGGTTTAACTCTGGAAGTTGAGTGCACACATTGACAACCGTTCTGTTAGATAGCTGCGTTTTGGATTTAGAAACAGATATTTCCCTGTGCTTACTGCTGCTTCTTCCATATGCCGGTAATGGGCTGAAAACGCCTGTTTTGGGACTCTGCAGAGAAAGTGTTTGCAGACTGCTGAATCCAAACACGGGTTTAACTCTGGAAGTTGAGTGCACACATTGACAACCGTTCTGTTAGATAGCTGCGTTTTGGATTTAGAAGCAGATATTTCCCTGTGCTTACTGCTGTTTCTTCCATATGTCGGTAATGGTCTGAAAACGACTGTTTTGGGACTCTGCAGATAAAGTGTTTGCAGACTGCTGAATCCACACACAGGTTTAACTCTGGAAGTTGAGTGCACACATTGACAACCGTTCTGTTAGATAGCTGCGTTTTGGATTTAGAAGCAGATATTTCCCTGTGCTTACTGCTGTTTCTTCCATATGCCGGTAATGGGCTGAAGACGCCTGTTTTGGGACTCTGCAGAGAAAGTGTTTGCAGACTGCTGAATCCACACATGGGTTTAACTCTGGAAGTTGAGTGCACACATTGACAACCGTTCTGTTAGATAACTGCGTTTTGGATTTAGAAGCAGATATTTCCCTGTGCTTACTGCTGTTTCTTCCATATGCCGGTAATGGGCTGAAGACGCCTGTGTTGGGACTCTGCAGAGAAAGTGTTTGCAGACTGCTGAATCCACACACGGGTTTAACTCTGGAAGTTGAGTGCACACATTGACAACCATTCTGTTAGATAGCTGATTTTGGATTTAGAAGCAGATATTTCCCTGTGCTTACTGCTGTTTCTTCCATACGCCGGTAATGGGCTGAAAACGACTGTCTTGGGACTCTGCACAGAAAGTGTTTGCAGACTGCTGAATCCACACACGGGTTTAACTCTGGAAGTTGAGTGCACACATTGACAACCGTTCTGTTAGATAGCTGCGTTTTGGCTTCAGAAGCAGATATTTCCCTGTGCTTACTGCTGTTTCTTCCATATGCCGGTAATGGGCTGAAGACGCCTGTTTTGGGACTCTGCAGAGAAAGTGTTTGCAGACTGCTGAATCCACACACGGGTTTAACTCTGGAAGTTGAGTGCACACATTGACAACCGTTCTGTTAGATAGCTGATTTTGGATTTAGAATCAGATATTTCCCTGTGCTTACTGCTGTTTCTTCCATACGACGGTAATGGGCTGAAAACGACTGTCTTAGGACTCTGCACAGAAAGTGTTTGCAGACTGCTGAATCCACACACGGGTTTAACTCTGGAAGTTGAGTGCACACATTGACAACCGTTCTGTTAGATAGCTGCGTTTTGGCTTCAGAAGCAGATATTTCCCTGTGCTTACTGCTGTTTCTTCCATATGCCGGTAATGGGCTGAAAACGTCTGTTTTGGGACTCTGCAGAGAAAGTGTTTGCAGACTGCTGAATCCACACACAGGTTTAACCCTGGAAGTTGAGTGCACACATTGACAACCGTTCTGTTAGATAGCTGCGTTTTGGATTCAGAAACAGATATTTCCCTGTGCTTACTGCTGTTTCTTCCATATGCCGGTAATGGGCTGAAAACGCCTGTTTTGGGACTCTGCAGAGAAAGTGTTTGCAGACTGCTGAATCCACACACGGGTTTAACTCTGGAAGTTGAGTGCACACATTGACAACCGTTCTGTTAGATAGCTGCGTTTTGGATTTAGAAGCAGATATTTCCCTGTGCTTACTGCTGTTTCTTCCGTATGCCGGTAATGGGCTGAAAACGGCTGTCTTGGGACTCTGCACAGAAAGTGTTTGCAGACTTCTGAATCCACACACGGGTTTAACTCTGGAAGTGGAGTGCACACATTGACAACCGTTCTGTTAGATAGCTGCATTTTGGATTTAGAAGCAGATATTTCCCTGTGCTTACTGGTGTTTCTTCCATATGCCGGTAATGGGCTGAAGACGCCTGTTTTGGGACTCTGCAGAGAAAGTGTTTGCAGACTGCTGAATCCACACACAGGTTTAACTCTGGAAGTTGAGTGCACACATTGACAACCGTTCGGTTAGAAAGCTGCGTTTTCGATTTAGAAGCAGATATTTCCCTGTGCTTACTGCTGTTTCTTCCCTATGCCGGTAATGGGCTGAAAACGCCTGTTTTGGGACTCTGCAGAGAAAGTGTTTGCAGACTGCTGAATCCACACACGGGTTTAACTCTGGAAGTTGAGTGCACACATTGACAACCGTTCTGTTAGATAGCTGCGTTTTGTATTTAGAAGCAGATATTTCCCTGTGCTTACTGCTGTTTCTTCCATATGTCGGTAATGGTCTGAAAACGACTGTTTTGGGACTCTGCAGATAAAGTGTTTGCAGACTGCTGAATCCACACACAGGTTTAACTCTGGAAGTTGAGTGCACACATTGACAACCGTTCTGTTAGATATCTGCTTTTTGGATTTAGAAGCAGATATTTCCCTGTGCTTACTGCTGTTTCTTCCATATGCCGGTAATGGGCTGAAAACGCCTGTTTTGGGACTCTGCAGAGAAAGTGTTTGCAGACTGCTGAATCCACACACGGGTTTAACTCTGGAAGTTGAGTGCACACATTGACAACCGTTCTGTTAGATAGCTGCGTTTTGGATTTAGAAGCAGATATTTCCCTGTGCTTACTGCTGTTTCTTCCATATGTCGGTAATGGTCTGAAAACGACTGTTTTGGGGACTCTGCAGATAAAGTGTTTGCAGACTGCTGAATCCACACACAGGTTTAACTCTGGAAGTTGAGTGCACACATTGACAACCGTTCTGTTAGATAGCTGCGTTTTGGATTTAGAAGCAGATATTTCCCTGTGCTTACTGCTGTTTCTTCCATATGCCGGTAATGGGCTGAAAACGCCTGTTTTGGGACTCTGCAGAGAAAGTGTTTGCAGACTGCTGAATCCACACACGGGTTTAACTCTGGAAGTTGAGTGCACACATTGACAACCGTTCTGTTAGATAGCTGCGTTTTGGATTTAGAAGCAGATATTTCCCTGTGCTTACTGCTGTTTCTTCCATATGCCGGTAATGGGCTGAAGACGCCTGTTTTGGGACTCTGCAGAGAAAGTGTTTGCAGACTGCTGAATCCACACACGGGTTTAACTCTGGAAGTTGAGTGCACACATTGACAACCGTTCTGTTAGATAGCTGAGTTTTGGAGTTAGAAGCAGATATTTCCCTGTGCTTACTGCTGTTTCTTCCATACGCCGGTAATGGGCTGAAAACCACTGTCTTGGGACTCTGCACAGAAAGTGTTTGCAGACTGCTGAATCCACACACGGGTTTAACTCTGGAAGTTGAGTGCACACATTGACAACCGTTCTGTTAGATAGCTGCGTTTTGGCTTCAGAAGCAGATATTTCCCTGTGCTTACTGCTGTTTCTTCCATATGCCGGTAATGGGCTGAAAACGCCTGTTTTGGGACTCTGCAGAGAAAGTGTTTGCAGACTGCTGAATCCACACACGGGTTTAACTCTGGAAGTTGAGTGCACACATTGACAACCGTTCTGTTAGATAGCTGCGTTTTGGATTTAGAAGCAGATATTTCCCTGTGCTTACTGCTGTTTCTTCCGTATGCCCGTAATGGGCTGAAAACGTCTGTTTTGGGACTCTGCACAGAAAGTGTTTGCAGACTGCTGAATCCACACACGGGTTTAACTCTGGAAGTTGAGTGCACACATTGACAACCGTTCTGTTAGATAGCTGCTGTTTGGATTTAGAAGCAGATATTTCCCTGTGCTTACTGCTGTTTCTTCGATATGCCGGTAATGGGCTGAAAACGCCTGTTTTGGGACTCTGCAGAGAAAGTGTTTGCAGACTGCTGAATCCACACACGGGTTTAACTCTGGAAGTTGAGTGAACACATTGACAACCGTTCTGTTAGATAGCTGCGTTTTGGATTTAGAAGAAGATATTTCCCTGTGCTTACTGCTGTTTCTTCCGTATGCCGGTAATGGGCTGAAAACGCCTGTTTTGGGACTCTGCACAGAAAGTGTTTGCAGACTGCTGAATCCACACACGGGTTTAACTCTGGAAGTTGAGTGCACACATTGACAACCGTTCTGTTAGGTAGCTGCGTTTTGGATTTAGAAGCAGATATTTCCCTGTGCTTACAGCTGTTTCTTCCGTATGCCGGTAACGGGCTGAAAACGCCTGTTTTGGGACTCTGCAGAGAAAGTGTTTGCAGACTGCTGAATCCACACACGGGTTTAACTCTGGAAGTTGAGTGCACACATTGACAACCGTTCTGTTAGATAGCTGCGTTTTGGATTTAGAAGAAGATATTTCCCTGTGCTTACTGCTGTTTCTTCCGTATGCCGGTAATGGGCTGAAAACGCCTGTTTTGGGACTCTGCAGAGAAAGTGTTTGCAGACTGCTGAATCCACACACGGGTTTAACTCTGGAAGTTGAGTGAACACATTGACAACCGTTCTGTTAGATAGCTGCGTTTTGGATTTAGAAGAAGATATTTCCCTGTGCTTACTGCTGTTTCTTCCGTATGCCGTAATGGCCTGAAAACGCCTGTTTTGGGACTCTGCACGAAAGTGTTTGCAGACTGCTGAATCCACACACGGGTTTAACTCTGGAAGTTGAGTGCACACATTGACAACCGTTCTGTTAGGTAGCTGCGTTTTGGATTAGAAGCAGATATTTCCCTGTGCTTACAGCTGTTTCTTCCGTATGCCGGTAACGGGCTGAAAACGCCTGTTTTGGGACTCTGCAGAGAAAGTGTTTGCAGACTGCTGAATCCACACACCGGGTTTAACTCTGGAAGTTGAGTGCACACATTGACACCGTTCTGTTAGATAGCTGCGTTTTGGATTTAGAAGCAGATATTTCCCTGTGCTTACTGCTGTTTCTTCCATATGCCCGGTAATGGGCTGAAAACGCCTGTTTTGGGACTCTGCACAGAAAGTGTTTGCAGACTGCTGAATCCACACACGGGTTTAACTCTGGAAGTTGAGTGCACACATTGACAACCGTTCTGTTAGATAGCTGCGTTTTGGATTTAGAAGCAGATATTTCCCTGTGCTTACTGCTGTTTTCTTCCATATGCCGGTAATGGGCTGAAAACGCATGTTTTGGGACTCTGCAGAGAAAGTGTTTGCAGACTGCTGAATCCACCACAGGGTTTAACTCTGGAAGTTGAGTGCACACATTAACAACCGTTCTGTTAGATAGCTGCGTTTTCGATTTAGAAGCAGATATTTCCCTGTGCTTACTGCTTTTCTTCCATATGCCGGTAATCGGCTGAAAACACGTGTTTTGGGACTCTGCAGAGAAAGTGTTTGCAGACTGCTGAATCCACACACGGGTTTCACTCTGGAAGTTGAGTGCCCACATTGACAACCGTTCTGTTAGGTAGTTGCATTTGGATTTAGAAGCAGATATTTCCTGTGCTTACTGCTGTTTTCTTCCATATGCCGGTAATGGGCTGAAAAACGCCTGTTTTGGGACTCTGCAGAGAAAGTGTTTGCAGACTGCTGAATCCACACACGGGTTTAACTCTGGAAGTTGAGTGCACACCATTGACAACCGTTCTGTTAGGTAGCTGCGTTTTGGATTTAGAAGCAGATATTTCCCTGTGCTTACTGCTGTTTCTTCCATATGCCGGTAATGGGCTGAAAACGCCTGTTTTGGGACTCTGCAGAGAAAAATGTTTGCAGATTGCTGAATCCTCACACGGGTTTAACTCTGGAAGTTGAGTGCACACATTGACAACCGTTCTGTTAGATAGCTGCGTTTGGGATTTAGAAGCAGATATTTCCCTGTGCTTACTGCTGTTTCTTCCATATGCCGGTAATGGGCTGAAAACGCCTGTTTTGGGACTCTGCAGAGAAAGTGTTTGCAGACTGCTGAATCCACACACGGGGTTTAACTCTGGAAGTTGAGTCCACACATTGACAACCGTTCTGTTAGATAGCTGCGTTTTGGATTTAGAAGCAGATATTTCCCTGTGCTTACTGCTGTTTCTTCCATATGCCGGTAATGGGCTGAAGACGCCTGTGTTGGGACTCTGCAGAGAAAGTGTTTGCAGACTGCTGAATCCACCACGGGTTTAACTCTGGAAGTTGAGTGCACACATTGACAACCGTTCTGTTAGATAGCTGATTTTGGATTTAGAAGCAGATATTTCCCTGTGCTTACTGCTGTTTCTTCCGTATGCCGGTAATGGGCTGAAAACGGCTGTCTTGGGACTCTGCACAGAAAGTGTTTGCAGACTTCTGAATCCACACACGGGTTTAACTCTGGAAGTGGAGTGCACATTGACAACCGTTCTGTTAGATAGCTGCATTTTGGATTTAGAAGCAGATATTTCCCTGTGCTTACTGGTGTTTCTTCCATATGCCGGTAATGGGCTGAAGACGCCTGTTTTGGGACTCTGCAGAGAAAGTGTTTGCAGACTGCTGAATCCACACACAGGTTTAACTCTGGAAGTTGAGTGCACACATTGACAACCGTTCGGTTAGATAGCTGCGTTTTCGATTTAGAAGCAGATATTTCCCTGTGCTTACTGCTGTTTCTTCATATGCCGGTAATGGGCTGAAAACACCTGTTTTGGGACTCTGCTGAGAAAGAGTTTGCAGACTGTTGAATCCACACACGGGTTTCACTCTGGAAGTTGAGTGCCGCCATTGACAACCGTTCTGTTAGGTTAGTTGCGTTTTGGATTTAGAAGCAGATATTTCCCTGTGCTTACTTGCTGTTTCTTCCATATCGCGTAATGGGCTGAAAATGCCTGTTTTGGGACTCTGCAGCAGAAGTGTTTGCAGACTGCTGAATCCAACACGGGTTTAACTCTGGAAGTTGAGTGCACACATTGACAACCGTTGCTGTTAGATAGCTGCGTTTTGGATTTAGAAGCAGATATTTCCCTGTGCTTACTGCTGTTTCTTCCGTATGCCGGGTATGGGCTGAAAACGGCTGTCTTGGGACTCTGCACAGAAAGTGTTTGCAGACTTCTGAATCCACACACGGGTTTAACTCTGGAAGTGGAGTGCACACATTGACAACCGTTCTGTTAGATAGCTGCATTTTGGATTTAGAAGCAGATATTTTCCCCTGTGCTTACTGGTGTTTCTTCAATATGCCGGTAATGGGCTGAAGACGCCTGTTTTGGGACTCTGCAGAGAAAGTGTTTGCAGACTGCTGAATCCACACACGGGTTTAACTCTGGAAGTTGAGTGCACACATTGACAACCCGTTCTGTTAGATAGCTGCGTTTTGGATTTAGAAGCAGATATTTCCCGTGTGCTTACTGCTGTTTCTTCCATATGCCGGTAATGGCTGAAGACGCCTGTTTTGGGACTCTGCAGAGAAAGTGTTTGCAGACTGCTGAATCCACACACGGGTTTAACTCTGGAAGTTGAGTGCACACATTGACAACCGTTCTGTTAGATAGCTGATTTTGGATTTAGAAGCAGATATTTCCCTGTGCTTACTGCTGTTTCTTCCATACGTCCGGTAATGGGCTGAAAACGACTGTCTTGGGACCTCTGCATAGAAAGTGTTTGCAGACTGCTGAATCCACACACGGGTTTAACTCTGGAAGTTGAGTGCACACATTGACAACCGTTCTGTTAGAATAGCCTGCGTTTTGGCTTCAGAAGCAGATATTTCCCTGTGCTTACTGCTGTTTCTTCCATATGCCGGTAATGGGGCTGAAAACGCCTGTTTTGGGACTCTGCAGAGAAAGTGTTTGCAGACTGCTGAATCCACACACAGGTTTAACTCTGGAAGTTGAGTGGCACACTTGACAACCTTCTGTTAGATAGCTGCGTTTTGGATTTAGAAACAGATATTTCCCTGTGCTTACTGCTGTTTCTTCCATATGCCCGGGTAAATGGGCTGAAAACGCCTGGTTTTGGGACTCTGCAGGAAAAGTGTTTGTAGACTGCGAATCCACACACGGGTTTAACTCGGAAGTTGATGCACACATTGACAACCGTTCTGTTAGATAGCTGCGTTTTGGAGTTAGAAGCTGATATTTCCCTGTGCTTACTGCTGTTTCTTCCATATGTCGGTAATGGTCTGAAAACGACTGTTTTGGGACTCTGCAGAAATAAAGTGTTTGCAGACTGCTGAATCCACACACAGGTTTAAACTCCTGGAAGGTGAGTGCACAACATTGACAACGTTCTGTTATATAGCTGCGCTGTGGGATTTAGAAGCAGATATTTCAGCTGCTTACTGCTGTTTCTTCCATATGCCGGTAATGTGCTGAAGAACGCCTG
>NW_026989289.1:0-26338 GCF_030222135.1 Aotus nancymaae
AACGCAGCTTTCTTACAGAACGGTTGTCAATGTGTGCACTCAACTTCCAGAGTTAAACCCGTGTGTGGATTCAGCAGTCTGCAAACACTTTCTCTGCAGAGTCCCAAAACAGGCGTTTTCAGCTCATTACCGGCATATGGAAGAAACAGCAAGTAAGCACAGGGAAATATCTGCTTCTAAATCCAAAACGCTGCTATCTAACAGAACGGTTGTCAATGTGTGCACTCAACTTCCAGAGTTAAACCCGTGAGTGGATTCAGCAGTCTGCAAACACTTTCTCTGCAGAGTCCCAAAACAGGCGTTTTCAGCCCATTACCGGCATATGGAAGAAACAGCAGTAAGCCCAGGGAAATATCTGCTTCTAAATCCAAAACGCAGCTATCTAACAGAACGGTTGTCAATGTGTGCACTCAACTTCCAGAGTTAAACCCGTGTGTGGATTCAGCAGTCTGCAAACACTTTCTCTGCAGAGTCCCAAAACAGGCGTTTTCAGCCCATTACCGGCCTATGGAAGAAGCAGCAGTAAGCCCAGGGAAATATCTGCTTCTAAATCCAAAACGCAGCTATCTAACAGAACGGTTGTCAATGTGTGCACTCAACTTCCAGAGTTAAACCCGTGTGTGGATTCAGCAGTCTGCAAACGCTTTCTCTGCAGAGTCCCAAAACAGGCGTTTTCAGCGCATTACCGGCATATGGAAGAAACAGCAGTAAGCCCAGGGAAATATCTGCTTCTAAATCCAAAACGCAGCTGTCTAACAGAACGGTTGTCAATGTGTGCACTCAACTTCCAGAGTTAAACCCGTGTGTGGATTCAGCAGTCTGCAAACACTTTCTCTGCAGAGTCCCAAAACAGGCGTTTTCAGCCCATTACCGGCATATGGAAGAAACAGCAGTAAGCCCAGGGAAATATCTGCTTCTAAATCCAAAACGCAGCTATCTAACAGAACGGTTGTCAATGTGTGCACTCAACTTCCAGAGTTAAACCCGTGTGTGGATTCAGCAGTCTGCAAACGCTTTCTCTGCAGAGTCCCAAAACAGGCGTTTTCAGCGCATTACCGGCATATGGAAGAAACAGCAGTAAGCCCAGGGAAATATCTGCTTCTAAATCCAAAACGCAGCTGTCTAACAGAACGGTTGTCAATGTGTGCACTCAACTTCCAGAGTTAAACCCGTGTGTGGATTCAGCAGTCTGCAAACACTTTCTCTGCAGAGTCCCAAAACAGGGGTTTTCAGCCCTTTACCGGCATATGGAAGAAACAGCAGTAAGCCCAGGGAAATATCTGCTTCTAAATCCAAAACGCAGCTATCTAACAGAACGGTTGTCAATGTGTACACTCAACTTCCAGAGTTAAACCCGTGTGTGGATTCAGCAGTCTGCAAACACTTTCTCTGCAGAGTCCCAAAACAGGCGTTTTCAGCCCATTACCGGCATATGGAAGAAACAGCAGTAAGCACAGGGAAATATCTGCTTCTAAATCCAAAACGCAGCTTTCTAACAGAACGGTTGTCAATGTATGCACTCAACTTCCAGAGTTAAACCCGTGTGTGGATTCAGCAGTCTGCAATCAGTTTCTCTGCAGAGTCCCAAAACAGGCGTTTTCAGCCCATTACCGGCATATGGAAGAAACAGCAGTAAGCTCAGGGAAATATCTGCTTCTAAATTCAAAACGCAGCTATCTAACAGAACGGTTGTCAATGTGTGCACTCAACTTCCAGAGTTAAACCCGTGTGTGGATTCAGCAGTCTGCAAACACTTTCTCTGCAGAGTCCCAAAACAAGCGTTTTCAGCCCATTACCGGCATATGGAAGAAACAGCAGAAACCATAGGGAAATATCTGCTTGTAAATCCAAAACGCAGCTATCTAACAGAACGGTTGTCAATGTGTGCACTCAACTTCCAGAGGTAAACCGGTCTGTGGATTCAGCAGTCTGCAAACACTTTCTGTGCAGAGTCCCAAAACAGGCGTTTTCAGCCCTATACCGGCATATGTAAGAAACGGCAGTAAGCACAGGGAAATATCTGCGTCTAAATCCAAAACGCAGCTATCTAACAGAACGGTTGTCAATGTGTGCTCTCAACTTCCAGAGTTAAACCCGTGTGTGGATTCAGCAGTCTGCAAACACTTTCTCTGCAGAGTCCCAAAACAGGCGTTTTCAGCCCATTACCGGCATATGGAAGAAACAGCAGTAAGCACAGGGAAATATCCGCTTCTAAATCCAAAACGCAGCTATCTAACAGAACGGTTGTCAATGTGTGCACTCAACTTCCAGAGTTAAACCCGTGTGTGGATTCAGCAGTCTGCAAACACTTTCTCTGCAGAGTCCCAAAACAGGCGTTTTCAGCCCATTACCGGCATATGGAAGAAACAGCAGTAAGCCCAGGGAAATATCTGCTTCTAAATTCAAAACGCAGCTATCTAACAGAACGGTTGTCAATGTGTGCACTCAACTTCCAGAGTTAAACCCGTGTGTGGATTCAGCAGTCTGCAAACGCCTTCTCTGCAGTGTCCCAAAACAGGCGTTTTCAGCCCATTACCGGCCTATGGAAGAAACAGCAGTAAGCCCAGGGAAATATCTGCTTCTAAATCCAAAACGCAGCTATCTAACAGAACGGTTGTCAATGTGTGCACTCAACTTCCAGAGTTAAACCCGTGTGTGGATTCAGCAGTCTGCAAACACTTTCTCTGCAGAGTCCCAAAACAGGCGTTTTCAGCCCATTACCGGCATATGGAAGAAACAGCAGTAAGCCCAGGGAAATATCTGCTTCTAAATCCAAAACGCAGCTTTCTAACAGAACGGTTGTCAATGTGTGCACTCAACTTCCAGAGTTAAACCCG
The DNA here is from genome assembly GCF_030222135.1 of Aotus nancymaae. Classification (NCBI taxonomy): domain Eukaryota; kingdom Metazoa; phylum Chordata; class Mammalia; order Primates; family Aotidae; genus Aotus; species Aotus nancymaae. The sequence continues at coordinate 2,838 of NW_026989289.1, forward strand.
TGTGTGGATTCAGCAGTCTGCAAACACTTTCTCTGCAGAGTCCCAAAACAGGCGTTTTCAGCCCATTACCGGCATATGGAAGAAACAGCAGAAACCACAGGGAAATATCTGCTTCTAAATCCAAAACGCAGCAATCTAACAGAACGGTTGTCAATGTGTGCACTCAACTTTCAGAGTTAAACCGGTCTGTGGATTCAGCAGTATGCAAACACTTTCTGTGCATAGTCCCAAAACAGGCGTTTTCAGCCCTTTACCGGCATATGGAAGAAACGGCAGTAAGCACAGGGAAATATCTGCGTCTAAATCCAAAACGCAGCTATCTAACAGAACGGTTTTCAATGTGTACACTCAACTTCCAGAGTTAAACCCGTGTGTGGATTCAGCAGTCTGCAAACGCTTTCTCTGCAGAGTCCCAAAACAGGAGTTTCCAGCGCATTACCGGCATAGGGAAGAAACAGCAGTAAGCCCAGGGAAATATCTGCTTCTAAATCCAAAACGCAGCTGTCTAACAGAACGGTTGTCAATGTGTGCACTCAACTTCCAGAGTTAAACCCGTGTGTGGATTCAGCAGTCTGCAAACACTTTCTCTGCAGAGTCCCAAAAGAGGCGTTTTCAGCCCATTACCGGCATATGGAAGAAACAGCAGAAAGCACAGGGAAATATCTGCTTCTAAATCCAAAACGCAGCTATCTAACAGAACGGTTGTCAATGTGTGCACTCAACTTCCAGAGTTAAACCCGTGTGTGGATTCAGCAGTCTGCAAACACTTTCTCTGCAGAGTCCCAAAACAGGCGTTTTCAGCCCATTACCGGCATATGGAAGAAACAGCAGTAAGCCCAGGGAAATATCTGCTTCTAAATCCAAAACGCAGCTATCTAACAGAACGGTTGTCAATGTGTGCACTCAACTTCCAGAGTTAAACCCGTGTGTGGATTCAGCAGTCTGCAAACACTTTCTCTGCAGAGTCCCAAAACAGGCGTTTTCAGCCCATTACCGGCATATGGAAGAAACAGCAGTAAGCCCAGGGAAATATCTGCTTCTAAATCCAAAACGCAGCTATCTAACAGAACGGTTGTCAATGTGTGCACTCAACTTCCAGAGTTAAACCCGTGTGTGGATTCAGCAGTCTGCAAACGCTTTCTCTGCAGAGTCCCAAAACAGGCGTTTTCAGCGCATTACCGGCATATGGAAGAAACAGCAGTAAGCCCAGGGAAATATCTGCTTCTAAATCCAAAACGCAGCTGTCTAACAGAACGGTTGTCAATGTGTGCACTCAACTTCCAGAGTTAAACCCGTGTGTGGATTCAGCAGTCTGCAAACACTTTCTCTGCAGAGTCCCAAAACAGGCGTTTTCAGCCCTTTACCGGCATATGGAAGAAACAGCAGTAAGCCCAGGGAAATATCTGCTTCTAAATCCAAAACGCAGCTATCTAACAGAACGGTTGTCAATGTGTGCACTCAACTTCCAGAGTTAAACCCGTGTGTGGATTCAGCAGTCTGCAAACACTTTCTCTGCAGAGTCCCAAAACAGGCGTTTTCAGCCCATTACCGGCCTATGGAAGAAACAGCAGTAAGCACAGGGAAATATCTGCTTCTAAATCCAAAACGCAGCTTTCTAACAGAACGGTTGTCAATGTATGCACTCAACTTCCAGAGTTAAACCCGTGTGTGGATTCAGCAGTCTGCAATCACTTTCTCTGCAGAGTCCCAAAACAGGCGTTTTCAGCCCATTACCGGCATATGGAAGAAACAGCAGTAAGCTCAGGGAAATATCTGCTTCTAAATTCAAAACGCAGCTATCTAACAGAACGGTTGTCAATGTGTGCACTCAACTTCCAGAGTTAAAACCCGTGTGTGGATTCAGCAGTCTGCAAACACTTTCTCTGCAGAGTCCCAAAACAAGCGTTTTCAGCCCATTACCGGCATAAGGAAGAAACAGCAGAAACCATAGGGAAATATCTGCTTCTAAATCCAAAACGCAGCTATCTAACAGAACGGTTGTCAATGTGTGCACTCAACTTCCAGAGGTAAACCGGTCTGTGGATTCAGCAGTCTGCAAACACTTTCTGTGCAGAGTCCCAAAACAGGCGTTTTCAGCCCTATAACGGGATATGTAAGAAACGGCAGTAAGCACAGGGAAATATCTGCGTCTAAATCCAAAACGCAGCTATCTAACAGAACGGTTTTCAATGTGTGCTCTCAACTTCCAGAGTTAAACCCGTGTGTGGATTCAGAAGTCTGCAAACACTTTCTCTGCAGAGTCCCAAAACAGGCGTTTTCAGCCCATTACCGGCATATGGAAGAAACAGCAGTAAGCACAGGGAAATATCCGCTTCTAAATCCAAAACGCAGCTATCTAACAGAACGGTTGTCAATGTGTGCACTCAACTTCCAGAGTTAAACCCGTGTGTGGATTCAGCAGTCTGCAAACACTTTCTCTGCAGAGTCCCAAAACAGGCGTTTTCAGCCCATTACCGGCATATGGAAGAAACAGCAGTAAGCCCAGGGAAATATCTGCTTCTAAATTCAAAACGCAGCTATCTAACAGAACGGTTGTCAATGTGTGCACTCAACTTCCAGAGTTAAACCCGTGTGTGGATTCAGCAGTCTGCAAACGCCTTCTCTGCAGTGTCCCAAAACAGGCGTTTTCAGCCCATTACCGGCCTATGGAAGAAACAGCAGTAAGCCCAGGGAAATATCTGCTTCTAAATCCAAAACGCAGCTATCTAACAGAACGGTTGTCAATGTGTGCACTCAACTTCCAGAGTTAAACCCGTGTGTGGATTCAGCAGTCTGCAAACACTTTCTCTGCAGAGTGCCAAAACAGGCGTTTTCAGCCCATTACCGGCATATGGAAGAAACAGCAGTAAGCCCAGGGAAATATCCGCTTCTAAATCCAAAACGCAGCTATCTAACAGAACGGTTGTCAATGTGTGCACTCAACTTCCAGAGTTAAACCCGTGTGTGGATTCAGCAGTCTGCAAACACTTTCTCTGCAGAGTCCCAAGACAGGCGTTTTCAGCCCATTACCGGCATATGGAAGAAACAGCAGAAACCACAGGGAAATATCTGCTTCTAAATCCAAAACGCAGCTATCTAACAGAACGGTTGTCAATGTGTGCACTCAACTTCCAGAGGTAAACCCGTGTGTGGATTCAGCAGTCTGCAAACACTTTCTCTGCAGAGTCCCAAAACAGGCGTTTTCAGCCCTTTACTGGAATATGGAAGAAACAGCAGTAAGCCCAGGGAAATATCTGCTTCTAAATCCAAAACGCAGCTTTCTTACAGAACGGTTGTCAATGTGTGCACTCAACTTCCAGAGTTAAACCCGTGTGTGGATTCAGCAGTCTGCAAACTCTTTCTCTGCAGAGTCCCAAAACAGGCGTTTTTCAGCTCATTACCGGCATATGGAAGAAACAGCAGTAAGCACAGGGAAATATCTGCTTCTAAATCCAAAACGCTGCTATCTAACAGAACGGTTGTCAATGTGTGCACTCAACTTCCAGAGTTAAACCCGTGAGTGGATTCAGCAGTCTGCAAACACTTTCTCTGCAGAGTCCCAAAACAGGCGTTTTCAGCCCATTACCGGCATATGGAAGAAACAGCAGTAAGCCCAGGGAAATATCTGCTTCTAAATCCAAAACGCAGCTATCTAACAGAACGGTTGTCAATGTGTGCACTCAACTTCCAGAGTTAAACCCGTGTGTGGATTCAGCAGTCTGCAAACACTTTCTCTGCAGAGTCCCAAAACAGGCGTTTTCAGCCCATTACCGGCCTATGGAAGAAGCAGCAGTAAGCCCAGGGAAATATCTGCTTCTAAATCCAAAACGCAGCTATCTAACAGAACGGTTGTCAATGTGTGCACTCAACTTCCAGAGTTAAACCCGTGTGTGGATTCAGCAGTCTGCAAACGCTTTCTCTGCAGAGTCCCAAAACAGGCGTTTTCAGCGCATTACCGGCATATGGAAGAAACAGCAGTAAGCACAGGGAAATATCTGCTTCTAAATCCAAAACGCAGCTGTCTAACAGAACGGTTGTCAATGTGTGCACTCAACTTCCAGAGTTAAACCCGTGTGTGGATTCAGCAGTCTGCAAACACTTTCTCTGCAGAGTCCCAAAACAGGCGTTTTCAGCCCATTACCGGCATATGGAAGAAACAGCAGTAAGCCCAGGGAAATATCTGCTTCTAAATCCAAAACGCAGCTATCTAACAGAACGGTTGTCAATGTGTGCACTCAACTTCCAGAGTTAAACCCGTGTGTGGATTCAGCAGTCTGCAAACGCTTTCTCTGCAGAGTCCCAAAACAGGCGTTTTCAGCGCATTACCGGCATATGGAAGAAACAGCAGTAAGCCCAGGGAAATATCTGCTTCTAAATCCAAAACGCAGCTGTCTAACAGAACGGTTGTCAATGTGTGCACTCAACTTCCAGAGTTAAACCCGTGTGTGGATTCAGCAGTCTGCAAACACTTTCTCTGCAGAGTCCCAAAACAGGGGTTTTCAGCCCTTTACCGGCATAAGGAAGAAACAGCAGTAAGCCCAGGGAAATATCTGCTTCTAAATCCAAAACGCAGCTATCTAACAGAACGGTTGTCAATGTGTGCACTCAACTTCCAGAGTTAAACCCGTGTGTGGATTCAGCAGTCTGCAAACACTTTCTCTGCAGAGTCCCAAAACAGGCGTTTTCAGCCCATTACCGGCATATGGAAGAAACAGCAGTAAGCACAGGGAAATATCTGCTTCTAAATCCAAAACGCAGCTTTCTAACAGAACGGTTGTCAATGTATGCACTCAACTTCCAGAGTTAAACCCGTGTGTGGATTCAGCAGTCTGCAATCACTTTCTCTGCAGAGTCCCAAAACAGGCGTTTTCAGCCCATTACCGGCATATGGAAGAAACAGCAGTAAGCTCAGGGAAATATCTGCTTCTAAATTCAAAACGCAGCTATCTAACAGAACGGTTGTCAATGTGTGCACTCAACTTCCAGAGTTAAACCCGTGTGTGGATTCAGCAGTCTGCAAACACTTTCTCTGCAGAGTCCCAAAACAAGCGTTTTCAGCCCATTACCGGCATATGGAAGAAACAGCAGAAACCATAGGGAAATATCTGCTTCTAAATCCAAAACGCAGCTATCTAACAGAACGGTTGTCAATGTGTGCACTCAACTTCCAGAGTTAAACCCGTGTGTGGATTCAGCAGTCTGCAAACGCTTTCTCTGCAGAGTCCCAAAACAGGCGTTTTCAGCGCATTACCGGCATATGGAAGAAACAGCAGTAAGCCCAGGGAAATATCTGCTTCTAAATCCAAAACGCAGCTGTCTAACAGAACGGTTGTCAATGTGTGCACTCAACTTCCAGAGTTAAACCCGTGTGTGGATTCAGCAGTCTGCAAACACTTTCTCTGCAGAGTCCCAAAACAGGGGTTTTCAGCCCTTTACCGGCATATGGAAGAAACAGCAGTAAGCCCAGGGAAATATCTGCTTCTAAATCCAAAACGCAGCTATCTAACAGAACGGTTGTCAATGTGTGCACTCAACTTCCAGAGTTAAACCCGTGTGTGGATTCAGCAGTCTGCAAACACTTTCTCTGCAGAGTCCCAAAACAGGCGTTTTCAGCCCATTACCGGCATATGGAAGAAACAGCAGTAAGCACAGGGAAATATCTGCTTCTAAATCCAAAACGCAGCTTTCTAACAGAACGGTTGTCAATGTATGCACTCAACTTCCAGAGTTAAACCCGTGTGTGGATTCAGCAGTCTGCAATCACTTTCTCTGCAGAGTCCCAAAACAGGCGTTTTCAGCCCATTACCGGCATATGGAAGAAACAGCAGTAAGCTCAGGGAAATATCTGCTTCTAAATTCAAAACGCAGCTATCTAACAGAACGGTTGTCAATGTGTGCACTCAACTTCCAGAGTTAAACCCGTGTGTGGATTCAGCAGTCTGCAAACACTTTCTCTGCAGAGTCCCAAAACAAGCGTTTTCAGCCCATTACCGGCATATGGAAGAAACAGCAGAAACCATAGGGAAATATCTGCTTCTAAATCCAAAACGCAGCTATCTAACAGAACGGTTGTCAATGTGTGCACTCAACTTCCAGAGGTAAACCGGTCTGTGGATTCAGCAGTCTGCAAACACTTTCTGTGCAGAGTCCCAAAACAGGCGTTTTCAGCCCTATACCGGCATATGTAAGAAACGGCAGTAAGCACAGGGAAATATCTGCGTCTAAATCCAAAACGCAGCTATCTAACAGAACGGTTGTCAATGTGTGCTCTCAACTTCCAGAGTTAAACCCGTGTGTGGATTCAGCAGTCTGCAAACACTTTCTCTGCAGAGTCCCAAAACAGGCGTTTTCAGCCCATTACCGGCATATGGAAGAAACAGCAGTAAGCACAGGGAAATATCCGCTTCTAAATCCAAAACGCAGCTATCTAACAGAACGGTTATCAATGTGTGCACTCAACTTCCAGAGTTAAACCCGTGTGTGGATTCAGCAGTCTGCAAACACTTTCTCTGCAGAGTCCCAAAACAGGCGTTTTCAGCCCATTACCGGCATATGGAAGAAACAGCAGTAAGCCCAGGGAAATATCTGCTTCTAAATTCAAAACGCAGCTATCTAACAGAACGGTTGTCAATGTGTGCACTCAACTTCCAGAGTTAAACCCGTGTGTGGATTCAGCAGTCTGCAAACGCCTTCTCTGCAGTGTCCCAAAACAGGCGTTTTCAGCCCATTACCGGCCTATGGAAGAAACAGCAGTAAGCCCAGGGAAATATCTGCTTCTAAATCCAAAACGCAGCTATCTAACAGAACGGTTGTCAATGTGTGCACTCAACTTCCAGAGTTAAACCCGTGTGTGGATTCAGCAGTCTGCAAACACTTTCTCTGCAGAGTCCCAAAACAGGCGTTTTCAGCCCATTACCGGCATATGGAAGAAACAGCAGTAAGCCCAGGGAAATATCTGCTTCTAAATCCAAAACGCAGCTTTCTAACAGAACGGTTGTCAATGTGTGCACTCAACTTCCAGAGTTAAACCCGTGTGTGGATTCAGCAGTCTGCAAACACTTTCTCTGCAGAGTCCCAAAACAGGCGTTTTCAGCCCATTACCGGCATATGGAAGAAACAGCAGAAACCACAGGGAAATATCTGCTTCTAAATCCAAAACGCAGCAATCTAACAGAACGGTTGTCAATGTGTGCACTCAACTTTCAGAGTTAAACCGGTCTGTGGATTCAGCAGTATGCAAACACTTTCTGTGCATAGTCCCAAAGCAGGCGTTTTCAGCCCTTTACCGGCATATGGAAGAAACGGCAGTAAGCACAGGGAAATATCTGCGTCTAAATCCAAAACGCAGCTATCTAACAGAACGGTTTTCAATGTGTACACTCAATTTCCAGAGTTAAACCCGTGTGTGGATTCAGCAGTCTGCAAACGCTTTCTCTGCAGAGTCCCAAAACAGGAGTTTCCAGCGCATTACCGGCATAGGGAAGAAACAGCAGTAAGCCCAGGGAAATATCTGCTTCTAAATCCAAAACGCAGCTGTCTAACAGAACGGTTGTCAATGTGTGCACTCAACTTCCAGAGTTAAACCCGTGTGTGGATTCAGCAGTCTGCAAACACTTTCTCTGCAGAGTCCCAAAAGAGGCGTTTTCAGCCCATTACCGGCATATGGAAGAAACAGCAGAAAGCACAGGGAAATATCTGCTTCTAAATCCAAAACGCAGCTATCTAACAGAACGGTTGTCAATGTGTGCACTCAACTTCCAGAGTTAAACCCGTGTGTGGATTCAGCAGTCTGCAAACACTTTCTCTGCAGAGTCCCAAAACAGGCGTTTTCAGCCCATTACCGGCCTATGGAAGAAACAGCAGTAAGCACAGGGAAATATCTGCTTCTAAATCCAAAACGCAGCTATCTAACAGAACGGTTGTCAATGTGTGCACTCAACTTCCAGAGTTAAACCCGTGTGTGGATTCAGCAGTCTGCAAACACTTTCTCTGCAGAGTCCCAAAACAGGCGTTTTCAGCCCATTACCGACCTATGGAAGAAACAGCAGTAAGCACACGGAAATATCTGCTTCTAAATCCAAAACGCAGCTTTCTAACAGAACGGTTGTCAATGTGTGCACTCAGCTTCCAGAGTTAAACCCGTGTGTGGATTCAGCAGTCTGCAAACACTTTCTCTGCAGAGTCCCAAAACAGGCGTTTTCAGCCCATTACCGGCATATGGAAGAAACAGCAGTAAGCCCAGGGAAATATCTGCTTCTAAATCCAAAACGCAGCTATCTAACAGAACGGTTGTCAATCTGTGCACTCAACTTCCGGAGTTAAACCCGTGTGTGGATTCAGCAGTCTGCAAACACTTTCTCTGCAGAGTCCCAAAACAGGCGTTTTCAGCCCATTACCGGCATATGGAAGAAACAGCAGTAAGCCCAGGGAAATATCTGCTTCTAAATCCAAAACGCAGCTATCTAACAGAACGGTTGTCAATGTGTGCACTCAACTTCCAGAGTTAAACCCGTGTGTGGATTCAGCAGTCTGCAAACACTTTCTCTGCAGAGTCCCAAAACAGGCGTTTTCAGCCCATTACCGGCATATGGAAGAAACAGCAGTAAGCCCAGGGAAATATCTGCTTCTAAATCCAAAACGCAGCTATCTAACAGAACGGTTGTCAATGTGTGCACTCAACTTCCAGAGTTAAACCCGTGTGTGGATTCAGCAGTCTGCAAACACTTTCTCTGCAGAGTCCCAAAACAGGCGTTTTCAGCCCATTACCGGCATATGGAAGAAACAGCAGAAACCACAGGGAAATATCTGCTTCTAAATGCAAAACGCAGCTATCTAACAGAACGGTTGTCAATGTGTGAACTCAACTTTCAGAGTTAAACCGGTCTGTGGATTCAGCAGTATGCAAACACTTTCTGTGCATAGTCCCAAAACAGGCGTTTTCAGCCGTATACCGGCATATGGAAGAAACGGCAGTAAGCACAGGGAAATATCTGCGTCTAAATCCAAAACGCAGCTATCTAACAGAACGGTTGTCAATGTGTACACTCAACTTCCAGAGTTAAACCCGTTTGTGGATTCAGCAGTCTGCAAACGCTTTCTCTGCAGAGTCCCAAAACAGGAGTTTCCAGCGCATTACCGGCATAGGGAAGAAACAGCAGTAAGCACAGGGAAATATCTGCTTCTAAATCCAAAACGCAGCTGTCTAACAGAACGGTTGTCAATGTGTGCACTCAACTTCCAGAGTTAAACCCGTGTGTGGATTCAGCAGTCTGCAAACACTTTCTCTGCAGAGTCCCAAAAGAGGCGTTTTCAGCCCATTACCGGCATATGGAAGAAACAGCAGAAAGCACAGGGAAATATCTGCTTCTAAATCCAAAACGCAGCTATCTAACAGAACGGTTGTCAATGTGTGCACTCAACTTCCAGAGGTAAACCCGTGTGTGGATTCAGCAGTCTGCAAACACTTTCTCTGCAGAGTCCCAAAACAGGCGTTTTCAGCCCATTACCGGCATATGGAAGAAACAGCAGTAAGCCCAGGGAAATATCTGCTTCTAAATCCAAAACGCAGCTATCTAACAGAACGGTTGTCAATCTGTGCACTCAACTTCCAGAGTTAAACCCGTGTGTGGATTCAGCAGTCTGCAAACACTTTCTCTGCAGAGTCCGAAAACAGGCGTTTTCAGCCCATTACCGGCCTATGGAAGAAACAGCAGTAAGCACAGGGAAATATCTGCTTCTAAATCCAAAACGCAGCTATCTAACAGAACGGTTGTCAATGTGTGCACTCAACTTCCAGAGTTAAACCCGTGTGTGGATTCAGCAGTCTGCAAACACTTTCTCTGCAGAGTCCCAAAACAGGCGTTTTCAGCCCATTACCGGCATATGGAAGAAACAGCAGTAAGCACAGGGAAATATCTGCTTCTAAATCCAAAACGCAGCTTTCTAACAGAACGGTTGTCAATGTGTGCACTCAGCTTCCAGAGTTAAACCCGTGTGTGGATTCAGCAGTCTGCAAACACTTTCTCGGGAGAGTCCCAAAACAGGCGTTTTCAGCCCATTACCGGCATATGGAAGAAACAGCAGTAAGCCCAGGGAAATATCTGCTTCTAAATCCAAAACGCAGCTATCTAACAGAACGGTTGTCAATCTGTGCACTCAACTTCCGGAGTTAAACCCGTGTGTGGATTCAGCAGTCTGCAAACACTTTCTCTGCAGAGTCCCAAAACAGGCGTTTTCATCCCATTACCGGCATATGGAAGAAACAGCAGTAAGCCCAGGGAAATATCTGCTTCTAAATCCAAAACGCAGCTATCTAACAGAACGGTTGTCAATGTGTGCACTCAACTTCCGGAATTAAACCCGTGTGTGGATTCAGCAGTCTGCAAACACTTTCTCTGCAGAGTCCCAAAACAGGCATTTTCAGCCCATTACCGGCATATGGAAGAAACAGCCGTAAGCCCAGGGAAATATCTGCTTCTAAATCCAAAATGCAGCTATCTAACAGAACGGTTGTCAATGTGTGCACTCAACTTCCAGAGTTAAACCCGTGTGTGGATTCAGCAGTCTGCCAACACTTTCTCTGCAGAATCCCAAAACGGGCCTTTTCAGCCCATTACCGGCATATGGAAGAAACAGCAGTAAGCACAGGGAAATATCTGCTTCTAAATCCAAAACGCAGCTATCTAACAGAACGGTTGTCAATGTGTGCACTCAACTTCCAGAGTGAAACCCGTGTGTGGATTCAGCAGTCTGCAAACACTTTCTCTGCAGAGTCCCAAAACAGGCGTTTTCAGCCCATTACCGGCATATGGAAGAAACAGCAGTAAGCACAGGGAAATATCTGCTTCTAAATCCAAAACGCAGCTTTCTAACAGAACGGTTGTCAATGTGTGCACTCAGCTTCCAGAGTTAAACCCGTGTGTGGATTCAGCAGTCTGCAAACACTTTCTCTGCAGAGTCCCAAAACAGGCGTTTTCAGCCCATTACCGGCATATGGAAGAAACAGCAGTAAGCCCAAGGAAATATCTGCTTCTAAATCCAAAACGCAGCTATCTAACAGAACGGTTGTCAATGTGTGCACTCAACTTCCAGAGTTAAACCCGTGTGTGGATTCAGCAGTCTGCAAACGCTTTCTCTGCAGAGTCCCAAAACAGGCGTTTTCAGCGCATTACCGGCATATGGAAGAAACAGCAGTAAGCCCAGGGAAATATCTGCTTCTAAATCCAAAACGCAGCTGTCTAACAGAACGGTTGTCAATGTGTGCACTCAACTTCCAGAGTTAAACCCGTGTGTGGATTCAGCAGTCTGCAAACACTTTCTCTGCAGAGTCCCAAAACAGGCGTTTTCAGCCCTTTACCGGCATATGGAAGAAACAGCAGTAAGCCCAGGGAAATATCTGCTTCTAAATCCAAAACGCAGCTATCTAACAGAACGGTTGTCAATGTGTGCACTCAACTTCCAGAGTTAAACCCGTGTGTGGATTCAGCAGTCTGCAAACACTTTCTCTGCAGAGTCCCAAAACAGGCGTTTTCAGCCCATTACCGGCCTATGGAAGAAACAGCAGTAAGCACAGGGAAATATCTGCTTCTAAATCCAAAACGCAGCTTTCTAACAGAACGGTTGTCAATGTATGCACTCAACTTCCAGAGTTAAACCCGTGTGTGGATTCAGCAGTCTGCAATCACTTTCTCTGCAGAGTCCCAAAACAGGCGTTTTCAGCCCATTACCGGCATATGGAAGAAACAGCAGTAAGCTCAGGGAAATATCTGCTTCTAAATTCAAAACGTAGCTATCTAACAGAACGGTTGTCAATGTGTGCACTCAACTTCCAGAGTTAAACCCGTGTGTGGATTCAGCAGTCTGCAAACACTTTCTCTGCAGAGTCCCAAAACAAGCGTTTTCAGCCCATTACCGGCATATGGAAGAAACAGCAGAAACCATAGGGAAATATCTGCTTCTAAATCCAAAACGCAGCTATCTAACAGAACGGTTGTCAATGTGTGCACTCAACTTCAGGAGGTAAACCGGTCTGTGGATTCAGCAGTCTGCAAACACTTTCTGTGCAGAGTCCCAAAACAGGCGTTTTCAGCCCTATACCGGCATATGTAAGAAACGGCAGTAAGCACAGGGAAATATCTGCGTCTAAATCCAAAACGCAGCTATCTAACAGAACGGTTGTCAATGTGTGCTCTCAACTTCCAGAGTTAAACCCGTGTGTGGATTCAGAAGTCTGCAAACACTTTCTCTGCAGAGTCCCAAAACAGGCGTTTTCAGCCCATTACCGGCATATGGAAGAAACAGCAGTAAGCACAGGGAAATATCCGCTTCTAAATCCAAAACGCAGCTATCTAACAGAACGGTTGTCAATGTGTGCACTCAACTTCCAGAGTTAAACCCGTGTGTGGATTCAGCAGTCTGCAAACACTTTCTCTGCAGAGTCCCAAAACAGGCGTTTTCAGCCCATTACCGGCATATGGAAGAAACAGCAGTAAGCCCAGGGAAATATCTGCTTATAAATTCAAAACGCAGCTATCTAACAGAACGGTTGTCAATGTGTGCACTCAACTTCCAGAGTTAAACCCGTGTGTGGATTCAGCAGTCTGCAAACGCCTTCTCTGCAGTGTCCCAAAACAGGCGTTTTCAGCCCATTACCGGCCTATGGAAGAAACAGCAGTAAGCCCAGGGAAATATCTGCTTCTAAATCCAAAACGCAGCTATCTAACAGAACGGTTGTCAATGTGTGCACTCAACTTCCAGAGTTAAACCCGTGTGTGGATTCAGCAGTCTGCAAACACTTTCTCTGCAGAGTCCCAAAACAGGCGTTTTCAGCCCATTACCGGCATATGGAAGAAAGAGCAGTAAGCCCAGGGAAATATCTGCTTCTAAATCCAAAACGCAGCTATCTAACAGAACGGTTGTCAATGTGTGCACTCAACTTCCAGAGTTAAACCCGTGTGTGGATTCAGCAGTCTGCAAACAATTTCTCTGCAGAGTCCCAAAACAGGCGTTTTCAGCCCATTACCGGCATATGGAAGAAACAGCAGAAACCACAGGGAAATATCTGCTTCTAAATCCAAAACGCAGCTATCTAACAGAACGGTTGTCAATGTGTGCACTCAACTTTCAGAGTTAAACCGGTCTGTGGATTCAGCAGTATGCAAACACTTTCTGTGCAGAGTCCCAAAACAGGCGTTTTCAGCCCTATACCGGCATATGGAAGAAACGGCAGTAAGCACAGGGAAATATCTGCGTCTAAATCCAAAACGCAGCTATCTAACAGAACGGTTGTCAATGTGTACACTCAACTTCCAGAGTTAAACCCGTGTGTGGATTCAGCAGTCTGCAAACGCTTTCTCTGCAGAGTCCCAAAACAGGAGTTTCCAGCGCATTACCGGCATAGGAAAGAAACAGCAGTAAGCCCAGGGAAATATCTGCTTCAAAATCCAAAACGCAGCTGTCTAACAGAACGGTTGTCAATGTGTGCACTCAACTTCCAGAGTTAAACCCGTGTGTGGATTCAGCAGTCTGCAAACACTTTCTCTGCAGAGTCCCAAAAGAGGCGTTTTCAGGCCATTACCGGCATATGGAAGAAACAGCAGAAAGCACAGGGAAATATCTGCTTCTAAATCCAAAACGCAGCTATCTAACAGAACGGTTGTCAATGTGTGCACTCAACTTCCAGAGTTAAACCCGTGTGTGGATTCAGCAGTCTGCAAACACTTTCTCTGCAGAGTCCCAAAACAGGCGTTTTCAGCCCTTTACCGGCATATGGAAGAAACAGCAGTAAGCCCAGGGAAATATCTGCTTCTAAATCCAAAACGCAGCTATCTAACAGAACGGTTGTCAATGTGTGCACTCAACTTCCAGAGTTAAACCCGTGTGTGGATTCAGCAGTCTGCAAACACTTTCTCTGCAGAGTCCCAAAACAGGCGTTTTCAGCCCATTACCGGCATATGGAAGAAACAGCAGTAAGCCCAGGGAAATATCTGCTTCTAAATCCAAAACGCAGCTATCTAACAGAACGGTTGTCAATGTGTGCACTCAACTTCCAGAGTTAAACCCGTGTGTGGATTCAGCAGTCTGCAAACACTTTCTCTGCAGAGTCCCAAAACAGGCGTTTTCAGCCCATTACCGGCATATGGAAGAAACAGCAGAAACCACAGGGAAATATCTGCTTCTAAATGCAAAACGCAGCTATCTAACAGAACGGTTGTCAATGTGTGAACTCAACTTTCAGAGTTAAACCGGTCTGTGGATTCAGCAGTATGCAAACACTTTCTGTGCATAGTCCCAAAACAGGCGTTTTCAGCCCTATACCGGCATATGGAAGAAACGGCAGTAAGCACAGGGAAATATCTGCGTCTAAATCCAAAACGCAGCTATCTAACAGAACGGTTGTCAATGTGTACACTCAACTTCCAGAGTTAAACCCGTTTGTGGATTCAGCAGTCTGCAAACGCTTTCTCTGCAGAGTCCCAAAACAGGAGTTTCCAGCGCATTACCGGCATAGGGAAGAAACAGCAGTAAGCACAGGGAAATATCTGCTTCTAAATCCAAAACGCAGCTGTCTAACAGAACGGTTGTCAATGTGTGCACTCAACTTCCAGAGTTAAACCCGTGTGTGGATTCAGCAGTCTGCAAACACTTTCTCTGCAGAGTCCCAAAAGAGGCGTTTTCAGCCCATTACCGGCATATGGAAGAAACAGCAGAAAGCACAGGGAAATATCTGCTTCTAAATCCAAAACGCAGCTATCTAACAGAACGGTTGTCAATGTGTGCACTCAACTTCCAGAGGTAAACCCGTGTGTGGATTCAGCAGTCTGCAAACACTTTCTCTGCAGAGTCCCAAAACAGGCGTTTTCAGCCCATTACCGGCATATGGAAGAAACAGCAGTAAGCCCAGGGAAATATCTGCTTCTAAATCCAAAACGCAGCTATCTAACAGAACGGTTGTCAATCTGTGCACTCAACTTCCAGAGTTAAACCCGTGTGTGGATTCAGCAGTCTGCAAACACTTTCTCTGCAGAGTCCGAAAACAGGCGTTTTCAGCCCATTACCGGCCTATGGAAGAAACAGCAGTAAGCACAGGGAAATATCTGCTTCTAAATCCAAAACGCAGCTATCTAACAGAACGGTTGTCAATGTGTGCACTCAACTTCCAGAGTTAAACCCGTGTGTGGATTCAGCAGTCTGCAAACACTTTCTCTGCAGAGTCCCAAAACAGGCGTTTTCAGCCCATTACCGGCATATGGAAGAAACAGCAGTAAGCACAGGGAAATATCTGCTTCTAAATCCAAAACGCAGCTTTCTAACAGAACGGTTGTCAATGTGTGCACTCAGCTTCCAGAGTTAAACCCGTGTGTGGATTCAGCAGTCTGCAAACACTTTCTCGGGAGAGTCCCAAAACAGGCGTTTTCAGCCCATTACCGGCATATGGAAGAAACAGCAGTAAGCCCAGGGAAATATCTGCTTCTAAATCCAAAACGCAGCTATCTAACAGAACGGTTGTCAATCTGTGCACTCAACTTCCGGAGTTAAACCCGTGTGTGGATTCAGCAGTCTGCAAACACTTTCTCTGCAGAGTCCCAAAACAGGCGTTTTCATCCCATTACCGGCATATGGAAGAAACAGCAGTAAGCCCAGGGAAATATCTGCTTCTAAATCCAAAACGCAGCTATCTAACAGAACGGTTGTCAATGTGTGCACTCAACTTCCGGAATTAAACCCGTGTGTGGATTCAGCAGTCTGCAAACACTTTCTCTGCAGAGTCCCAAAACAGGCATTTTCAGCCCATTACCGGCATATGGAAGAAACAGCCGTAAGCCCAGGGAAATATCTGCTTCTAAATCCAAAATGCAGCTATCTAACAGAACGGTTGTCAATGTGTGCACTCAACTTCCAGAGTTAAACCCGTGTGTGGATTCAGCAGTCTGCCAACACTTTCTCTGCAGAATCCCAAAACGGGCCTTTTCAGCCCATTACCGGCATATGGAAGAAACAGCAGTAAGCACAGGGAAATATCTGCTTCTAAATCCAAAACGCAGCTATCTAACAGAACGGTTGTCAATGTGTGCACTCAACTTCCAGAGTGAAACCCGTGTGTGGATTCAGCAGTCTGCAAACACTTTCTCTGCAGAGTCCCAAAACAGGCGTTTTCAGCCCATTACCGGCATATGGAAGAAACAGCAGTAAGCACAGGGAAATATCTGCTTCTAAATCCAAAACGCAGCTTTCTAACAGAACGGTTGTCAATGTGTGCACTCAGCTTCCAGAGTTAAACCCGTGTGTGGATTCAGCAGTCTGCAAACACTTTCTCTGCAGAGTCCCAAAACAGGCGTTTTCAGCCCATTACCGGCATATGGAAGAAACAGCAGTAAGCCCAAGGAAATATCTGCTTCTAAATCCAAAACGCAGCTATCTAACAGAACGGTTGTCAATGTGTGCACTCAACTTCCAGAGTTAAACCCGTGTGTGGATTCAGCAGTCTGCAAACGCTTTCTCTGCAGAGTCCCAAAACAGGCGTTTTCAGCGCATTACCGGCATATGGAAGAAACAGCAGTAAGCCCAGGGAAATATCTGCTTCTAAATCCAAAACGCAGCTGTCTAACAGAACGGTTGTCAATGTGTGCACTCAACTTCCAGAGTTAAACCCGTGTGTGGATTCAGCAGTCTGCAAACACTTTCTCTGCAGAGTCCCAAAACAGGCGTTTTCAGCCCTTTACCGGCATATGGAAGAAACAGCAGTAAGCCCAGGGAAATATCTGCTTCTAAATCCAAAACGCAGCTATCTAACAGAACGGTTGTCAATGTGTGCACTCAACTTCCAGAGTTAAACCCGTGTGTGGATTCAGCAGTCTGCAAACACTTTCTCTGCAGAGTCCCAAAACAGGCGTTTTCAGCCCATTACCGGCCTATGGAAGAAACAGCAGTAAGCACAGGGAAATATCTGCTTCTAAATCCAAAACGCAGCTTTCTAACAGAACGGTTGTCAATGTATGCACTCAACTTCCAGAGTTAAACCCGTGTGTGGATTCAGCAGTCTGCAATCACTTTCTCTGCAGAGTCCCAAAACAGGCGTTTTCAGCCCATTACCGGCATATGGAAGAAACAGCAGTAAGCTCAGGGAAATATCTGCTTCTAAATTCAAAACGTAGCTATCTAACAGAACGGTTGTCAATGTGTGCACTCAACTTCCAGAGTTAAACCCGTGTGTGGATTCAGCAGTCTGCAAACACTTTCTCTGCAGAGTCCCAAAACAAGCGTTTTCAGCCCATTACCGGCATATGGAAGAAACAGCAGAAACCATAGGGAAATATCTGCTTCTAAATCCAAAACGCAGCTATCTAACAGAACGGTTGTCAATGTGTGCACTCAACTTCAGGAGGTAAACCGGTCTGTGGATTCAGCAGTCTGCAAACACTTTCTGTGCAGAGTCCCAAAACAGGCGTTTTCAGCCCTATACCGGCATATGTAAGAAACGGCAGTAAGCACAGGGAAATATCTGCGTCTAAATCCAAAACGCAGCTATCTAACAGAACGGTTGTCAATGTGTGCTCTCAACTTCCAGAGTTAAACCCGTGTGTGGATTCAGAAGTCTGCAAACACTTTCTCTGCAGAGTCCCAAAACAGGCGTTTTCAGCCCATTACCGGCATATGGAAGAAACAGCAGTAAGCACAGGGAAATATCCGCTTCTAAATCCAAAACGCAGCTATCTAACAGAACGGTTGTCAATGTGTGCACTCAACTTCCAGAGTTAAACCCGTGTGTGGATTCAGCAGTCTGCAAACACTTTCTCTGCAGAGTCCCAAAACAGGCGTTTTCAGCCCATTACCGGCATATGGAAGAAACAGCAGTAAGCCCAGGGAAATATCTGCTTATAAATTCAAAACGCAGCTATCTAACAGAACGGTTGTCAATGTGTGCACTCAACTTCCAGAGTTAAACCCGTGTGTGGATTCAGCAGTCTGCAAACGCCTTCTCTGCAGTGTCCCAAAACAGGCGTTTTCAGCCCATTACCGGCCTATGGAAGAAACAGCAGTAAGCCCAGGGAAATATCTGCTTCTAAATCCAAAACGCAGCTATCTAACAGAACGGTTGTCAATGTGTGCACTCAACTTCCAGAGTTAAACCCGTGTGTGGATTCAGCAGTCTGCAAACACTTTCTCTGCAGAGTCCCAAAACAGGCGTTTTCAGCCCATTACCGGCATATGGAAGAAAGAGCAGTAAGCCCAGGGAAATATCTGCTTCTAAATCCAAAACGCAGCTATCTAACAGAACGGTTGTCAATGTGTGCACTCAACTTCCAGAGTTAAACCCGTGTGTGGATTCAGCAGTCTGCAAACAATTTCTCTGCAGAGTCCCAAAACAGGCGTTTTCAGCCCATTACCGGCATATGGAAGAAACAGCAGAAACCACAGGGAAATATCTGCTTCTAAATCCAAAACGCAGCTATCTAACAGAACGGTTGTCAATGTGTGCACTCAACTTTCAGAGTTAAACCGGTCTGTGGATTCAGCAGTATGCAAACACTTTCTGTGCAGAGTCCCAAAACAGGCGTTTTCAGCCCTATACCGGCATATGGAAGAAACGGCAGTAAGCACAGGGAAATATCTGCGTCTAAATCCAAAACGCAGCTATCTAACAGAACGGTTGTCAATGTGTACACTCAACTTCCAGAGTTAAACCCGTGTGTGGATTCAGCAGTCTGCAAACGCTTTCTCTGCAGAGTCCCAAAACAGGAGTTTCCAGCGCATTACCGGCATAGGAAAGAAACAGCAGTAAGCCCAGGGAAATATCTGCTTCAAAATCCAAAACGCAGCTGTCTAACAGAACGGTTGTCAATGTGTGCACTCAACTTCCAGAGTTAAACCCGTGTGTGGATTCAGCAGTCTGCAAACACTTTCTCTGCAGAGTCCCAAAAGAGGCGTTTTCAGGCCATTACCGGCATATGGAAGAAACAGCAGAAAGCACAGGGAAATATCTGCTTCTAAATCCAAAACGCAGCTATCTAACAGAACGGTTGTCAATGTGTGCACTCAACTTCCAGAGTTAAACCCGTGTGTGGATTCAGCAGTCTGCAAACACTTTCTCTGCAGAGTCCCAAAACAGGCGTTTTCAGCCCTTTACCGGCATATGGAAGAAACAGCAGTAAGCCCAGGGAAATATCTGCTTCTAAATCCAAAACGCAGCTATCTAACAGAACGGTTGTCAATGTGTGCACTCAACTTCCAGAGTTAAACCCGTGTGTGGATTCAGCAGTCTGCAAACACTTTCTCTGCAGAGTCCGAAAACAGGCGTTTTCAGTCCATTACCGGCCTATGGAAGAAACCGCAGTAAGCACAGGGAAATATCTGCTTCTAAATCCAAAACGCAGCTATCTAACAGAACGGTTGTCAATGTGTGCACTCAACTTCCAGAGTTAAACCCGTGTGTGGATTCAGCAGTCTGCAAACACTTTCTCTGCAGAGTCCCAAAACAGGCGTTTTCAGCCCATTACCGGCATATGGAAGAAACAGCAGTATGCACAGGGAAATATCTGCTTCTAAATCCAAAACGCAGCTTTCTAACAGAACGGTTGTCAATGTGTGCACTCAGCTTCCAGAGTTAAACCCGTGTGTGGATTCAGCAGTCTGCAAACACTTTCTCTGCAGAGTCCCAAAACAGGCGTTTTCAGCCCATTACCGGCCTATGGAAGAAACAGCAGTAAGCCCAGGGAAATATCTGCTTCTAAATCCAAAACGCAGCTATCTAACAGAACGGTTGTCAATCTGTGCACTCAACTTCCGGAGTTAAACCCGTGTGTGGATTCAGCAGTCTGCAAACACTTTCTCTGCAGAGTCCCAAAACAGGCGTTTTCAGCCCATTACCGGCATATGGAAGAAACAGCAGTAAGCCCAGGGAAATATCTGCTTCTAAATCCAAAACGCAGCTATCTAACAGAACGGTTGTCAATGTGTGCACTCAACTTCCGGAATTAAACCCGTGTGTGGATTCAGCAGTCTGCAAACACTTTCTCTGCAGAGTCCCAAAACAGGCATTTTCAGCCCATTACCGGCATATGGAAGAAACAGCCGTAAGCCCAGGGAAATATCTGCTTCTAAATCCAAAATGCAGCTATCTAACAGAACGGTTGTCAATGTGTGCACTCAACTTCCAGAGTTAAACCCGTGTGTGGATTCAGCAGTCTGCCAACAGTTTCTCTGCAGAATCCCAAAACAGGCCTTTTCAGCCCATTACCAGCATATGGAAGAAACAGCAGTAAGCACAGGGAAATATCTGCTTCTAAATCCAAAACGCAGCTATCTAACAGAACGGTTGTCAATGTGTGCACTCAACTTCCAGAGTGAAACCCGTGTGTGGATTCAGCAGTCTGCAAACACTTTCTCTGCAGAGTCCCAAAACAGGCGTTTTCAGCCCATTACCGGCATATGGAAGAAACAGCAGTAAGCACAGGGAAATATCCGCTTCTAAATCCAAAACGCAGCTATCTAACAGAACGGTTATCAATGTGTGCACTCAACTTCCAGAGTTAAACCCGTGTGTGGATTCAGCAGTCTGCAAACACTTTCTCTGCAGAGTCCCAAAACAGGCGTTTTCAGCCCATTACCGGCATATGGAAGAAACAGCAGTAAGCCCAGGGAAATATCTGCTTCTAAATTCAAAACGCAGCTATCTAACAGAACGGTTGTCAATGTGTGCACTCAACTTCCAGAGTTAAACCCGTGTGTGGATTCAGCAGTCTGCAAACGCCTTCTCTGCAGTGTCCCAAAACAGGCGTTTTCAGCCCATTACCGGCCTATGGAAGAAACAGCAGTAAGCCCAGGGAAATATCTGCTTCTAAATCCAAAACGCAGCTATCTAACAGAACGGTTGTCAATGTGTGCACTCAACTTCCAGAGTTAAACCCGTGTGTGGATTCAGCAGTCTGCAAACACTTTCTCTGCAGAGTCCCAAAACAGGCGTTTTCAGCCCATTACCGGCATATGGAAGAAACAGCAGTAAGCCCAGGGAAATATCTGCTTCTAAATCCAAAACGCAGCTTTCTAACAGAACGGTTGTCAATGTGTGCACTCAACTTCCAGAGTTAAACCCGTGTGTGGATTCAGCAGTCTGCAAACACTTTCTCTGCAGAGTCCCAAAACAGGCGTTTTCAGCCCATTACCGGCATATGGAAGAAACAGCAGAAACCACAGGGAAATATCTGCTTCTAAATCCAAAACGCAGCAATCTAACAGAACGGTTGTCAATGTGTGCACTCAACTTTCAGAGTTAAACCGGTCTGTGGATTCAGCAGTATGCAAACACTTTCTGTGCATAGTCCCAAAGCAGGCGTTTTCAGCCCTTTACCGGCATATGGAAGAAACGGCAGTAAGCACAGGGAAATATCTGCGTCTAAATCCAAAACGCAGCTATCTAACAGAACGGTTTTCAATGTGTACACTCAATTTCCAGAGTTAAACCCGTGTGTGGATTCAGCAGTCTGCAAACGCTTTCTCTGCAGAGTCCCAAAACAGGAGTTTCCAGCGCATTACCGGCATAGGGAAGAAACAGCAGTAAGCCCAGGGAAATATCTGCTTCTAAATCCAAAACGCAGCTGTCTACAGAACGGTTTGTCAATGTGTGCACTCAACTTCCAGAGTTAAACCCGTGTGTGGATTCAGCAGTCTGCAAACACTTTCTCTGCAGAGTCCCAAAAGAGGCGTTTTCAGCCCATTACCGGCATATGGAAGAAACAGCAGAAAGCACAGGGAAATATCTGCTTCTAAATCCAAAACGCAGCTATCTAACAGAACGGTTGTCAATGTGTGCACTCAACTTCCAGAGTTAAACCCGTGTGTGGATTCAGCAGTCTGCAAACACTTTCTCTGCAGAGTCCCAAAACAGGCGTTTTCAGCCCATTACCGGCATATGGAAGAAACAGCAGTAAGCCCAGGAAATATCTGCTTCTAAATCCAAAACGCAGCTATCTAACAGAACGGTTGTCAATGTGTGCACTCAACTTCCAGAGTTAAACCCGTGTGTGGATTCAGCAGTCTGCAAACACTTTCTCTGCAGAGTCCGAAAACAGGCGTTTTCAGCCCATTACCGGCCTATGGAAGAAACAGCAGTAAGCACAGGGAAATATCTGCTTCTAAATCCAAAACGCAGCTATCTAACAGAACGGTTGTCAATGTGTGCACTCAACTTCCAGAGTTAAACCCGTGTGTGGATTCAGCAGTCTGCAAACACTTTCTCTGCAGAGTCCCAAAACAGGCGTTTTCAGCCCATTACCGACCTATGGAAGAAACAGCAGTAAGCACACGGAAATATCTGCTTCTAAATCCAAAACGCAGCTTTCTAACAGAACGGTTGTCAATGTGTGCACTCAGCTTCCAGAGTTAAACCCGTGTGTGGATTCAGCAGTCTGCAAACACTTTCTCTGCAGAGTCCCAAAACAGGCGTTTTCAGCCCATTACCGGCATATGGAAGAAACAGCAGTAAGCCCAGGGAAATATCTGCTTCTAAATCCAAAACGCAGCTATCTAACAGAACGGTTGTCAATCTGTGCACTCAACTTCCGGAGTTAAACCCGTGTGTGGATTCAGCAGTCTGCAAACACTTTCTCTGCAGAGTCCCAAAACAGGCGTTTTCAGCCCATTACCGGCATATGGAAGAAACAGCAGTAAGACCAGGGAAATATCTGCTTCTAAATCCAAAACGCAGCTATCTAACAGAACGGTTGTCAATGTGTGCACTCAACTTCCAGAGTTAAACCCGTGTGTGGATTCAGCAGTCTGCAAACACTTTCTCTGCAGAGTCCCAAAACAGGCGTTTTCAGCCCATTACCGGCATATGGAAGAAACAGCAGTAAGCCCAGGGAAATATCTGCTTCTAAATCCAAAACGCAGCTATCTAACAGAACGGTTGTCAATGTGTGCACTCAACTTCCAGAGTTAAACCCGTGTGTGGATTCAGCAGTCTGCAAACACTTTCTCTGCAGAGTCCCAAAACAGGCGTTTTCAGCCCATTACCGGCATATGGAAGAAACAGCAGAAACCACAGGGAATATCTGCTTCTAAATGCAAAACGCAGCTATCTAACAGAACGGTTGTCAATGTGTGAACTCAACTTTCAGAGTTAAACCGGTCTGTGGATTCAGCAGTATGCAAACACTTTCTGTGCATAGTCCCAAAACAGGCGTTTTCAGCCCTATACCGGCATATGGAAGAAACGGCAGTAAGCACAGGGAAATATCTGCGTCTAAATCCAAAACGCAGCTATCTAACAGAACGGTTGTCAATGTGTACACTCAACTTCCAGAGTTAAACCCGTGTGTGGATTCAGCAGTCTGCAAACGCTTTCTCTGCAGAGTCCCAAAACAGGAGTTTCCAGCGCATTACCGGCATAGGGAAGAAACAGCAGTAAGCACAGGGAAATATCTGCTTCTAAATCCAAAACGCAGCTGTCTAACAGAATGGTTTTCAATGTGTGCACTCAACTTCCAGAGTTAAACCCGTGTGTG